>NW_027671798.1:0-54320 GCF_964165515.1 Mesoplodon bidens | reverse complement strand
TAAAAATCAATTCTTGTCCTTAAATTAACTTTTCCTGTCAGTTTAGTCAGGGTCCTCTATTACTTCTAAAACATTAAATCTTATTTGATTAGAGACAGGCTTCAAAAAATAAAAATAAACTGTGATCAAATAGCAGGAACAAACAGTAGTAACTAAAATTTCTTCAACCTAAACTGAAGATGATTTCTGTATCTCTGTCTTTTACATTTGTCTCCATTGGGGAAAAAAATTATGTACCTCATAATAAACTTGGCTGGAATGAATCAGACTGCATTTGTAAAATTTCATAAGACCAATGAGCTGTGCTAAACAGTACCACTATCCACCTGAGCAGAAATTACTATCCATAAGTTTCTTTACATAACTAACAAAACAATAATTGAAACAAAAGAAGAACTACTAGAAAAATATTAGAGATTCATTTTTTAAGTCAGGAATTTGCCTTTAGTCAGTAATTTGCCTCATACATTATGATTTTCCCTGTGGAAACCCAATTATTATCCTGAAAACAAGACCACTTTAGAAAGCAAATGCATCGTGACAAAAGAAAGAAAAGGCAGGTTGATACATTATTAAAATAACTCACACGCCATACCCTGGGGAGTAAGGAAGCCATGGCAGAGCAGGCCCCCTTCTCCTCAATGGACAGCACAGCTGTGGGGAAGACACTGCAGCTAGCAGAAGCGTGTCACACTTCCTCAGGGAGGAAGCAAGTTACAGACCACTCTAGAGAGGGCGCCCATAAACTGATGGCCACGCTCATTACCCAACGTCCAGGCTACCCACAGGCTGACTGCAACCCAACTTTCCCACCATTCCCACAAAGGCCCCAGGAACCGTCAGGCCTCTGAGGCTCTGCCAATGCCCTTCCCCCTACCCAAATATCCTTTCCCTCCTCTCTCCGGAACTCAATCCTGCCCAGCTCTAAATGAACACACCAAGGCCTATTTCCCTAAGAATGCCTCTCTCAAAACCAAAATTACTTCCTCGAGAATGATCTGCCTCTTACTCATCCTTCATTATCTTGGATTAAATACATCATGTAAGACGCCTTATCTGACCAACACAACTAGTTTAGAAATAAGAGTCATGTTTTAGACCATCTATGACATGACATGGCAACCATTCAGCTCACTAAAACCATTCCATAAACACTCTAATTGAATTTCCCAAAGAGTTGACCTAAAATAACCTAAATGCCAAGCATTCCAAAAACCGTCCTGAACCAAATTCACTTCTCATTCGAATGCCAATGTCATACACAGGGATGTTGTATTGTCTTGAAATGTACTTGCCTTTATCCGAAACTAGAATCTCTGATGAATCTACGGGACACACATGTAAAATATTCTGCAAAGTCAAGAAGCTATATTTATCGTACTGTGCTTAATATTCAGCCAGACCTGCAGTTTTCTCGAAAACTTATACAATTACTGAGTATGCAAGAAGCATTAGAAGAGAGACTAAGTCTTTTGAGAAGAAAACTGGAAGCGAAGGTCATCAATCATTTTCTACTTTGAATCATCTCTTTCATAAAGAGGTAAATGCTCCTAAATTCCAGAATGAATGGAATTCAATACAGCAAAGTAAAATGCTTTCATTACATAAAATAAATATCTTGATGGACCTTCCACCATCTGTTTTAGTAACTTCAATTATAAAAAAACCCTAAATTTAAGAAAAGTTATATCAACAGCTAAAATTGAGATTTTTTTTCCATCTATTACTTTGATTTTCCTGACCCATTTTTGAGAATTGTCAGCATTCTAGATCAAGAATTCCAAATTATTTCTTGAAGAGAGTGAGATTCCTCCCAAGTCATTTAACATGCTTACTAATCAATAAAGATATGAAAAAACAAAGACAAACCATATTTATGAAGCAAGCAAATTATATTAAAACACTGACTTTGAGAAAAGGTTGCTGCTTGCCAAGAAAATTTTATTATTATAAAACATTTTCTGTCATTTGTATTTCTTCATTTTCCCTTCCAGATTATCTGTGTAGCCTTGTAAACACATCAAAATCCAAAGCAGTTGAGATTTATCAATAAAATGTAAATCAATGCAAGAGAGCCAACTGCATAAATAAAACAAAAGTGTACCGAGCTTCCCTGGTGGAGCAGTGGTTGAGAGCCTGCCTGCCGATGCAGGGGACACGGCTTCGTGCCCCGGTCCGGGAAGGTCCCACATGCCGTGGAGCGGCTAGGCCCCTGAGCCATGGCCGCTGAGCCTGTGTGTCCGGAGCCTGTGCTCCACAACGGGAGAGGCCACAAGAGTGAGAGGCCTGTGTACTGAAAAAAAAAAAGCATACCACCATCATCCCAAGCAGACTACAATATAGCAAGCAGATTATAAAATAATAGTCTACAAGCCTGCTTTTTAAAATATATATCTAAATGCATTGAATATCTTATATAAAAAGCCAAGAGATAGAGATGAAACAAAATATTAAAAGTAAACGTCTCCTTCCCCAAAACCCTAACTCCCTTCCAGTCACGAGGAGAACATCACACAAACCCAAGCTGAGGGACAGTCTATGAAATACGTGAACCAGGACTCTTCAAAATTGTCATTAAGAAAAGGAAAGTCTGGGACTTTCCTGGTGGTGCAGTGGTTAAGAATCCGTCTGCCAATGCAGGGGACACGGGTTCCAGCCCTGGTCTGGGAAGATCCCACATGCCGCAGAGCAACTAAGCCCGTACGTCACAACTACTGAGCCAGCGCTCTAGAGCCCGCGAGCCACAACTGCTGAGGCCACACGCCGCAACTACCGAAGCCCACGCACTCTAGGGCCTGTGTGCCGCAACTACTGAGCCCAGCTGCTGCAATTACTGAAGCCCGCACACTTAGAGCCCGTGCTCCGCAACAAGAGAAACCACAACAATCAGCAGTCCATGCACCACAACAAAGAGTAGCCTCCACTTGCCACAACCAGAGAAAGCCCGCGCGCAGCAACAAAGACCCAACACAGCCAAATATAAACAATAATAAAAATAAATAAATAAAGGCATCATCACATAAAAACAAAAGAGGAAATAATTTTTTCAAAAAACAATAACTGGTGGGGCAGTGGTTAAGAGTCCGTCTGCCAGTGCAGGAGACACGGGTTTGAGCCCTGGTCCGGGAAGATCCCACATGCTGCAGAGCAACTAAGCCCGTGAGCCACAACTACTCAGCCTGCGCGTCCGGAGCCTGTGCTCCGCAACAAGAGGGGCCGCGGCAGCGACAGGCCCACGCACCACGATGAGGAGTGGCCCCTGCTCGCCGCAACTAGAGAAGGCCCTCGCACAGAAACGAAGACCCAACACAGCCAAAAATAAATAAAAAATCAATAAAAATAAGTACATTTAAAAGGAAAACCTATACATTTCCCTTTCTGCAGATGTAGGTTTTCGAGGCAAGAGTAGAGCCTCAGAAAGAATGTCTGCAAACAGGACAATCACTAGTTCACTAAGTACAAGATGTAGGATACTTTTGAAGAATCCCATCACAGCTAGATAATTGGTCCAGAACCAAAAGTAAATACTGGAAGAAAAATGAAATCAACAGTGTACCACAGAGGTGGTAGGCAGACTGGCCTGGACTAAGACATCTTCAGTAATAGATAATAAGGGTGCTGATTTGTAAGCATCATTCTCCTCCCACTGTGGACTTCCTTCTGCGACAGTATAAGGATACCACCAGATCATCTTGAAATCAAGTCATGAAATGTACTTTTATATTTTTAAAAATCAATTCTTGTCCTTAAATTAACTTTTCCTGTCAGTTTAGTCAGGGTCCTCTATTACTTCTAAAACATTAAATCTTATTTGATTAGAGACAGGCTTCAAAAAATAAAAATAAACTGTGATCAAATAGCAGGAACAAACAGTAGTAACTAAAATTTCTTCAACCTAAACTGAAGATGATTTCTGTATCTCTGTCTTTTACATTTGTCTCCATTGGGGAAAAAAATTATGTACCTCATAATAAACTTGGCTGGAATGAATCAGACTGCATTTGTAAAATTTCATAAGACCAATGAGCTGTGCTAAACAGTACCACTATCCACCTGAGCAGAAATTACTATCCATAAGTTTCTTTACATAACTAACAAAACAATAATTGAAACAAAAGAAGAACTACTAGAAAAATATTAGAGATTCATTTTTTAAGTCAGGAATTTGCCTTTAGTCAGTAATTTGCCTCATACATTATGATTTTCCCTGTGGAAACCCAATTATTATCCTGAAAACAAGACCACTTTAGAAAGCAAATGCATCGTGACAAAAGAAAGAAAAGGCAGGTTGATACATTATTAAAATAACTCACACGCCATACCCTGGGGAGTAAGGAAGCCATGGCAGAGCAGGCCCCCTTCTCCTCAATGGACAGCACAGCTGTGGGGAAGACACTGCAGCTAGCAGAAGCGTGTCACACTTCCTCAGGGAGGAAGCAAGTTACAGACCACTCTAGAGAGGGCGCCCATAAACTGATGGCCACGCTCATTACCCAACGTCCAGGCTACCCACAGGCTGACTGCAACCCAACTTTCCCACCATTCCCACAAAGGCCCCAGGAACCGTCAGGCCTCTGAGGCTCTGCCAATGCCCTTCCCCCTACCCAAATATCCTTTCCCTCCTCTCTCCGGAACTCAATCCTGCCCAGCTCTAAATGAACACACCAAGGCCTATTTCCCTAAGAATGCCTCTCTCAAAACCAAAATTACTTCCTCGAGAATGATCTGCCTCTTACTCATCCATCATTATCTTGGATTAAATACATCATGTAAGACGCCTTATCTGACCAACACAACTAGTTTAGAAATAAGAGTCATGTTTTAGACCATCTATGACATGACATGGCAACCATTCAGCTCACTAAAACCATTCCATAAACACTCTAATTGAATTTCCCAAAGAGTTGACCTAAAATAACCTAAATGCCAAGCATTCCAAAAACCGTCCTGAACCAAATTCACTTCTCATTCGAATGCCAATGTCATACACAGGGATGTTGTATTGTCTTGAAATGTACTTGCCTTTATCCGAAACTAGAATCTCTGATGAATCTACGGGACACACATGTAAAATATTCTGCAAAGTCAAGAAGCTATATTTATCGTACTGTGCTTAATATTCAGCCAGACCTGCAGTTTTCTCGAAAACTTATACAATTACTGAGTATGCAAGAAGCATTAGAAGAGAGACTAAGTCTTTTGAGAAGAAAACTGGAAGCGAAGGTCATCAATCATTTTCTACTTTGAATCATCTCTTTCATAAAGAGGTAAATGCTCCTAAATTCCAGAATGAATGGAATTCAATACAGCAAAGTAAAATGCTTTCATTACATAAAATAAATATCTTGATGGACCTTCCACCATCTGTTTTAGTAACTTCAATTATAAAAAAACCCTAAATTTAAGAAAAGTTATATCAACAGCTAAAATTGAGATTTTTTTTCCATCTATTACTTTGATTTTCCTGACCCATTTTTGAGAATTGTCAGCATTCTAGATCAAGAATTCCAAATTATTTCTTGAAGAGAGTGAGATTCCTCCCAAGTCATTTAACATGCTTACTAATCAATAAAGATATGAAAAAACAAAGACAAACCATATTTATGAAGCAAGCAAATTATATTAAAACACTGACTTTGAGAAAAGGTTGCTGCTTGCCAAGAAAATTTTATTATTATAAAACATTTTCTGTCATTTGTATTTCTTCATTTTCCCTTCCAGATTATCTGTGTAGCCTTGTAAACACATCAAAATCCAAAGCAGTTGAGATTTATCAATAAAATGTAAATCAATGCAAGAGAGCCAACTGCATAAATAAAACAAAAGTGTACCGAGCTTCCCTGGTGGAGCAGTGGTTGAGAGCCTGCCTGCCGATGCAGGGGACACGGCTTCGTGCCCCGGTCCGGGAAGGTCCCACATGCCGTGGAGCGGCTAGGCCCCTGAGCCATGGCCGCTGAGCCTGTGTGTCCGGAGCCTGTGCTCCACAACGGGAGAGGCCACAAGAGTGAGAGGCCTGTGTACTGAAAAAAAAAAAGCATACCACCATCATCCCAAGCAGACTACAATATAGCAAGCAGATTATAAAATAATAGTCTACAAGCCTGCTTTTTAAAATATATATCTAAATGCATTGAATATCTTATATAAAAAGCCAAGAGATAGAGATGAAACAAAATATTAAAAGTAAACGTCTCCTTCCCCAAAACCCTAACTCCCTTCCAGTCACGAGGAGAACATCACACAAACCCAAGCTGAGGGACAGTCTATGAAATACGTGAACCAGGACTCTTCAAAATTGTCATTAAGAAAAGGAAAGTCTGGGACTTTCCTGGTGGTGCAGTGGTTAAGAATCCGTCTGCCAATGCAGGGGACACGGGTTCCAGCCCTGGTCTGGGAAGATCCCACATGCCGCAGAGCAACTAAGCCCGTACGTCACAACTACTGAGCCAGCGCTCTAGAGCCCGCGAGCCACAACTGCTGAGGCCACACGCCGCAACTACCGAAGCCCACGCACTCTAGGGCCTGTGTGCCGCAACTACTGAGCCCAGCTGCTGCAATTACTGAAGCCCGCACACTTAGAGCCCGTGCTCCGCAACAAGAGAAACCACAACAATCAGCAGTCCATGCACCACAACAAAGAGTAGCCTCCACTTGCCACAACCAGAGAAAGCCCGCGCGCAGCAACAAAGACCCAACACAGCCAAATATAAACAATAATAAAAATAAATAAATAAAGGCATCATCACATAAAAACAAAAGAGGAAATAATTTTTTCAAAAAACAATAACTGGTGGGGCAGTGGTTAAGAGTCCGTCTGCCAGTGCAGGAGACACGGGTTTGAGCCCTGGTCCGGGAAGATCCCACATGCTGCAGAGCAACTAAGCCCGTGAGCCACAACTACTCAGCCTGCGCGTCCGGAGCCTGTGCTCCGCAACAAGAGGGGCCGCGGCAGCGACAGGCCCACGCACCACGATGAGGAGTGGCCCCTGCTCGCCGCAACTAGAGAAGGCCCTCGCACAGAAACGAAGACCCAACACAGCCAAAAATAAATAAAAAATCAATAAAAATAAGTACATTTAAAAGGAAAACCTATACATTTCCCTTTCTGCAGATGTAGGTTTTCGAGGCAAGAGTAGAGCCTCAGAAAGAATGTCTGCAAACAGGACAATCACTAGTTCACTAAGTACAAGATGTAGGATACTTTTGAAGAATCCCATCACAGCTAGATAATTGGTCCAGAACCAAAAGTAAATACTGGAAGAAAAATGAAATCAACAGTGTACCACAGAGGTGGTAGGCAGACTGGCCTGGACTAAGACATCTTCAGTAATAGATAATAAGGGTGCTGATTTGTAAGCATCATTCTCCTCCCACTGTGGACTTCCTTCTGCGACAGTATAAGGATACCACCAGATCATCTTGAAATCAAGTCATGAAATGTACTTTTATATTTTTAAAAATCAATTCTTGTCCTTAAATTAACTTTTCCTGTCAGTTTAGTCAGGGTCCTCTATTACTTCTAAAACATTAAATCTTATTTGATTAGAGACAGGCTTCAAAAAATAAAAATAAACTGTGATCAAATAGCAGGAACAAACAGTAGTAACTAAAATTTCTTCAACCTAAACTGAAGATGATTTCTGTATCTCTGTCTTTTACATTTGTCTCCATTGGGGAAAAAAATTATGTACCTCATAATAAACTTGGCTGGAATGAATCAGACTGCATTTGTAAAATTTCATAAGACCAATGAGCTGTGCTAAACAGTACCACTATCCACCTGAGCAGAAATTACTATCCATAAGTTTCTTTACATAACTAACAAAACAATAATTGAAACAAAAGAAGAACTACTAGAAAAATATTAGAGATTCATTTTTTAAGTCAGGAATTTGCCTTTAGTCAGTAATTTGCCTCATACATTATGATTTTCCCTGTGGAAACCCAATTATTATCCTGAAAACAAGACCACTTTAGAAAGCAAATGCATCGTGACAAAAGAAAGAAAAGGCAGGTTGATACATTATTAAAATAACTCACACGCCATACCCTGGGGAGTAAGGAAGCCATGGCAGAGCAGGCCCCCTTCTCCTCAATGGACAGCACAGCTGTGGGGAAGACACTGCAGCTAGCAGAAGCGTGTCACACTTCCTCAGGGAGGAAGCAAGTTACAGACCACTCTAGAGAGGGCGCCCATAAACTGATGGCCACGCTCATTACCCAACGTCCAGGCTACCCACAGGCTGACTGCAACCCAACTTTCCCACCATTCCCACAAAGGCCCCAGGAACCGTCAGGCCTCTGAGGCTCTGCCAATGCCCTTCCCCCTACCCAAATATCCTTTCCCTCCTCTCTCCGGAACTCAATCCTGCCCAGCTCTAAATGAACACACCAAGGCCTATTTCCCTAAGAATGCCTCTCTCAAAACCAAAATTACTTCCTCGAGAATGATCTGCCTCTTACTCATCCTTCATTATCTTGGATTAAATACATCATGTAAGACGCCTTATCTGACCAACACAACTAGTTTAGAAATAAGAGTCATGTTTTAGACCATCTATGACATGACATGGCAACCATTCAGCTCACTAAAACCATTCCATAAACACTCTAATTGAATTTCCCAAAGAGTTGACCTAAAATAACCTAAATGCCAAGCATTCCAAAAACCGTCCTGAACCAAATTCACTTCTCATTCGAATGCCAATGTCATACACAGGGATGTTGTATTGTCTTGAAATGTACTTGCCTTTATCCGAAACTAGAATCTCTGATGAATCTACGGGACACACATGTAAAATATTCTGCAAAGTCAAGAAGCTATATTTATCGTACTGTGCTTAATATTCAGCCAGACCTGCAGTTTTCTCGAAAACTTATACAATTACTGAGTATGCAAGAAGCATTAGAAGAGAGACTAAGTCTTTTGAGAAGAAAACTGGAAGCGAAGGTCATCAATCATTTTCTACTTTGAATCATCTCTTTCATAAAGAGGTAAATGCTCCTAAATTCCAGAATGAATGGAATTCAATACAGCAAAGTAAAATGCTTTCATTACATAAAATAAATATCTTGATGGACCTTCCACCATCTGTTTTAGTAACTTCAATTATAAAAAAACCCTAAATTTAAGAAAAGTTATATCAACAGCTAAAATTGAGATTTTTTTTCCATCTATTACTTTGATTTTCCTGACCCATTTTTGAGAATTGTCAGCATTCTAGATCAAGAATTCCAAATTATTTCTTGAAGAGAGTGAGATTCCTCCCAAGTCATTTAACATGCTTACTAATCAATAAAGATATGAAAAAACAAAGACAAACCATATTTATGAAGCAAGCAAATTATATTAAAACACTGACTTTGAGAAAAGGTTGCTGCTTGCCAAGAAAATTTTATTATTATAAAACATTTTCTGTCATTTGTATTTCTTCATTTTCCCTTCCAGATTATCTGTGTAGCCTTGTAAACACATCAAAATCCAAAGCAGTTGAGATTTATCAATAAAATGTAAATCAATGCAAGAGAGCCAACTGCATAAATAAAACAAAAGTGTACCGAGCTTCCCTGGTGGAGCAGTGGTTGAGAGCCTGCCTGCCGATGCAGGGGACACGGCTTCGTGCCCCGGTCCGGGAAGGTCCCACATGCCGTGGAGCGGCTAGGCCCCTGAGCCATGGCCGCTGAGCCTGTGTGTCCGGAGCCTGTGCTCCACAACGGGAGAGGCCACAAGAGTGAGAGGCCTGTGTACTGAAAAAAAAAAAGCATACCACCATCATCCCAAGCAGACTACAATATAGCAAGCAGATTATAAAATAATAGTCTACAAGCCTGCTTTTTAAAATATATATCTAAATGCATTGAATATCTTATATAAAAAGCCAAGAGATAGAGATGAAACAAAATATTAAAAGTAAACGTCTCCTTCCCCAAAACCCTAACTCCCTTCCAGTCACGAGGAGAACATCACACAAACCCAAGCTGAGGGACAGTCTATGAAATACGTGAACCAGGACTCTTCAAAATTGTCATTAAGAAAAGGAAAGTCTGGGACTTTCCTGGTGGTGCAGTGGTTAAGAATCCGTCTGCCAATGCAGGGGACACGGGTTCCAGCCCTGGTCTGGGAAGATCCCACATGCCGCAGAGCAACTAAGCCCGTACGTCACAACTACTGAGCCAGCGCTCTAGAGCCCGCGAGCCACAACTGCTGAGGCCACACGCCGCAACTACCGAAGCCCACGCACTCTAGGGCCTGTGTGCCGCAACTACTGAGCCCAGCTGCTGCAATTACTGAAGCCCGCACACTTAGAGCCCGTGCTCCGCAACAAGAGAAACCACAACAATCAGCAGTCCATGCACCACAACAAAGAGTAGCCTCCACTTGCCACAACCAGAGAAAGCCCGCGCGCAGCAACAAAGACCCAACACAGCCAAATATAAACAATAATAAAAATAAATAAATAAAGGCATCATCACATAAAAACAAAAGAGGAAATAATTTTTTCAAAAAACAATAACTGGTGGGGCAGTGGTTAAGAGTCCGTCTGCCAGTGCAGGAGACACGGGTTTGAGCCCTGGTCCGGGAAGATCCCACATGCTGCAGAGCAACTAAGCCCGTGAGCCACAACTACTCAGCCTGCGCGTCCGGAGCCTGTGCTCCGCAACAAGAGGGGCCGCGGCAGCGACAGGCCCACGCACCACGATGAGGAGTGGCCCCTGCTCGCCGCAACTAGAGAAGGCCCTCGCACAGAAACGAAGACCCAACACAGCCAAAAATAAATAAAAAATCAATAAAAATAAGTACATTTAAAAGGAAAACCTATACATTTCCCTTTCTGCAGATGTAGGTTTTCGAGGCAAGAGTAGAGCCTCAGAAAGAATGTCTGCAAACAGGACAATCACTAGTTCACTAAGTACAAGATGTAGGATACTTTTGAAGAATCCCATCACAGCTAGATAATTGGTCCAGAACCAAAAGTAAATACTGGAAGAAAAATGAAATCAACAGTGTACCACAGAGGTGGTAGGCAGACTGGCCTGGACTAAGACATCTTCAGTAATAGATAATAAGGGTGCTGATTTGTAAGCATCATTCTCCTCCCACTGTGGACTTCCTTCTGCGACAGTATAAGGATACCACCAGATCATCTTGAAATCAAGTCATGAAATGTACTTTTATATTTTTAAAAATCAATTCTTGTCCTTAAATTAACTTTTCCTGTCAGTTTAGTCAGGGTCCTCTATTACTTCTAAAACATTAAATCTTATTTGATTAGAGACAGGCTTCAAAAAATAAAAATAAACTGTGATCAAATAGCAGGAACAAACAGTAGTAACTAAAATTTCTTCAACCTAAACTGAAGATGATTTCTGTATCTCTGTCTTTTACATTTGTCTCCATTGGGGAAAAAAATTATGTACCTCATAATAAACTTGGCTGGAATGAATCAGACTGCATTTGTAAAATTTCATAAGACCAATGAGCTGTGCTAAACAGTACCACTATCCACCTGAGCAGAAATTACTATCCATAAGTTTCTTTACATAACTAACAAAACAATAATTGAAACAAAAGAAGAACTACTAGAAAAATATTAGAGATTCATTTTTTAAGTCAGGAATTTGCCTTTAGTCAGTAATTTGCCTCATACATTATGATTTTCCCTGTGGAAACCCAATTATTATCCTGAAAACAAGACCACTTTAGAAAGCAAATGCATCGTGACAAAAGAAAGAAAAGGCAGGTTGATACATTATTAAAATAACTCACACGCCATACCCTGGGGAGTAAGGAAGCCATGGCAGAGCAGGCCCCCTTCTCCTCAATGGACAGCACAGCTGTGGGGAAGACACTGCAGCTAGCAGAAGCGTGTCACACTTCCTCAGGGAGGAAGCAAGTTACAGACCACTCTAGAGAGGGCGCCCATAAACTGATGGCCACGCTCATTACCCAACGTCCAGGCTACCCACAGGCTGACTGCAACCCAACTTTCCCACCATTCCCACAAAGGCCCCAGGAACCGTCAGGCCTCTGAGGCTCTGCCAATGCCCTTCCCCCTACCCAAATATCCTTTCCCTCCTCTCTCCGGAACTCAATCCTGCCCAGCTCTAAATGAACACACCAAGGCCTATTTCCCTAAGAATGCCTCTCTCAAAACCAAAATTACTTCCTCGAGAATGATCTGCCTCTTACTCATCCATCATTATCTTGGATTAAATACATCATGTAAGACGCCTTATCTGACCAACACAACTAGTTTAGAAATAAGAGTCATGTTTTAGACCATCTATGACATGACATGGCAACCATTCAGCTCACTAAAACCATTCCATAAACACTCTAATTGAATTTCCCAAAGAGTTGACCTAAAATAACCTAAATGCCAAGCATTCCAAAAACCGTCCTGAACCAAATTCACTTCTCATTCGAATGCCAATGTCATACACAGGGATGTTGTATTGTCTTGAAATGTACTTGCCTTTATCCGAAACTAGAATCTCTGATGAATCTACGGGACACACATGTAAAATATTCTGCAAAGTCAAGAAGCTATATTTATCGTACTGTGCTTAATATTCAGCCAGACCTGCAGTTTTCTCGAAAACTTATACAATTACTGAGTATGCAAGAAGCATTAGAAGAGAGACTAAGTCTTTTGAGAAGAAAACTGGAAGCGAAGGTCATCAATCATTTTCTACTTTGAATCATCTCTTTCATAAAGAGGTAAATGCTCCTAAATTCCAGAATGAATGGAATTCAATACAGCAAAGTAAAATGCTTTCATTACATAAAATAAATATCTTGATGGACCTTCCACCATCTGTTTTAGTAACTTCAATTATAAAAAAACCCTAAATTTAAGAAAAGTTATATCAACAGCTAAAATTGAGATTTTTTTTCCATCTATTACTTTGATTTTCCTGACCCATTTTTGAGAATTGTCAGCATTCTAGATCAAGAATTCCAAATTATTTCTTGAAGAGAGTGAGATTCCTCCCAAGTCATTTAACATGCTTACTAATCAATAAAGATATGAAAAAACAAAGACAAACCATATTTATGAAGCAAGCAAATTATATTAAAACACTGACTTTGAGAAAAGGTTGCTGCTTGCCAAGAAAATTTTATTATTATAAAACATTTTCTGTCATTTGTATTTCTTCATTTTCCCTTCCAGATTATCTGTGTAGCCTTGTAAACACATCAAAATCCAAAGCAGTTGAGATTTATCAATAAAATGTAAATCAATGCAAGAGAGCCAACTGCATAAATAAAACAAAAGTGTACCGAGCTTCCCTGGTGGAGCAGTGGTTGAGAGCCTGCCTGCCGATGCAGGGGACACGGCTTCGTGCCCCGGTCCGGGAAGGTCCCACATGCCGTGGAGCGGCTAGGCCCCTGAGCCATGGCCGCTGAGCCTGTGTGTCCGGAGCCTGTGCTCCACAACGGGAGAGGCCACAAGAGTGAGAGGCCTGTGTACTGAAAAAAAAAAAGCATACCACCATCATCCCAAGCAGACTACAATATAGCAAGCAGATTATAAAATAATAGTCTACAAGCCTGCTTTTTAAAATATATATCTAAATGCATTGAATATCTTATATAAAAAGCCAAGAGATAGAGATGAAACAAAATATTAAAAGTAAACGTCTCCTTCCCCAAAACCCTAACTCCCTTCCAGTCACGAGGAGAACATCACACAAACCCAAGCTGAGGGACAGTCTATGAAATACGTGAACCAGGACTCTTCAAAATTGTCATTAAGAAAAGGAAAGTCTGGGACTTTCCTGGTGGTGCAGTGGTTAAGAATCCGTCTGCCAATGCAGGGGACACGGGTTCCAGCCCTGGTCTGGGAAGATCCCACATGCCGCAGAGCAACTAAGCCCGTACGTCACAACTACTGAGCCAGCGCTCTAGAGCCCGCGAGCCACAACTGCTGAGGCCACACGCCGCAACTACCGAAGCCCACGCACTCTAGGGCCTGTGTGCCGCAACTACTGAGCCCAGCTGCTGCAATTACTGAAGCCCGCACACTTAGAGCCCGTGCTCCGCAACAAGAGAAACCACAACAATCAGCAGTCCATGCACCACAACAAAGAGTAGCCTCCACTTGCCACAACCAGAGAAAGCCCGCGCGCAGCAACAAAGACCCAACACAGCCAAATATAAACAATAATAAAAATAAATAAATAAAGGCATCATCACATAAAAACAAAAGAGGAAATAATTTTTTCAAAAAACAATAACTGGTGGGGCAGTGGTTAAGAGTCCGTCTGCCAGTGCAGGAGACACGGGTTTGAGCCCTGGTCCGGGAAGATCCCACATGCTGCAGAGCAACTAAGCCCGTGAGCCACAACTACTCAGCCTGCGCGTCCGGAGCCTGTGCTCCGCAACAAGAGGGGCCGCGGCAGCGACAGGCCCACGCACCACGATGAGGAGTGGCCCCTGCTCGCCGCAACTAGAGAAGGCCCTCGCACAGAAACGAAGACCCAACACAGCCAAAAATAAATAAAAAATCAATAAAAATAAGTACATTTAAAAGGAAAACCTATACATTTCCCTTTCTGCAGATGTAGGTTTTCGAGGCAAGAGTAGAGCCTCAGAAAGAATGTCTGCAAACAGGACAATCACTAGTTCACTAAGTACAAGATGTAGGATACTTTTGAAGAATCCCATCACAGCTAGATAATTGGTCCAGAACCAAAAGTAAATACTGGAAGAAAAATGAAATCAACAGTGTACCACAGAGGTGGTAGGCAGACTGGCCTGGACTAAGACATCTTCAGTAATAGATAATAAGGGTGCTGATTTGTAAGCATCATTCTCCTCCCACTGTGGACTTCCTTCTGCGACAGTATAAGGATACCACCAGATCATCTTGAAATCAAGTCATGAAATGTACTTTTATATTTTTAAAAATCAATTCTTGTCCTTAAATTAACTTTTCCTGTCAGTTTAGTCAGGGTCCTCTATTACTTCTAAAACATTAAATCTTATTTGATTAGAGACAGGCTTCAAAAAATAAAAATAAACTGTGATCAAATAGCAGGAACAAACAGTAGTAACTAAAATTTCTTCAACCTAAACTGAAGATGATTTCTGTATCTCTGTCTTTTACATTTGTCTCCATTGGGGAAAAAAATTATGTACCTCATAATAAACTTGGCTGGAATGAATCAGACTGCATTTGTAAAATTTCATAAGACCAATGAGCTGTGCTAAACAGTACCACTATCCACCTGAGCAGAAATTACTATCCATAAGTTTCTTTACATAACTAACAAAACAATAATTGAAACAAAAGAAGAACTACTAGAAAAATATTAGAGATTCATTTTTTAAGTCAGGAATTTGCCTTTAGTCAGTAATTTGCCTCATACATTATGATTTTCCCTGTGGAAACCCAATTATTATCCTGAAAACAAGACCACTTTAGAAAGCAAATGCATCGTGACAAAAGAAAGAAAAGGCAGGTTGATACATTATTAAAATAACTCACACGCCATACCCTGGGGAGTAAGGAAGCCATGGCAGAGCAGGCCCCCTTCTCCTCAATGGACAGCACAGCTGTGGGGAAGACACTGCAGCTAGCAGAAGCGTGTCACACTTCCTCAGGGAGGAAGCAAGTTACAGACCACTCTAGAGAGGGCGCCCATAAACTGATGGCCACGCTCATTACCCAACGTCCAGGCTACCCACAGGCTGACTGCAACCCAACTTTCCCACCATTCCCACAAAGGCCCCAGGAACCGTCAGGCCTCTGAGGCTCTGCCAATGCCCTTCCCCCTACCCAAATATCCTTTCCCTCCTCTCTCCGGAACTCAATCCTGCCCAGCTCTAAATGAACACACCAAGGCCTATTTCCCTAAGAATGCCTCTCTCAAAACCAAAATTACTTCCTCGAGAATGATCTGCCTCTTACTCATCCATCATTATCTTGGATTAAATACATCATGTAAGATGCCTTATCTGACCAACACAACTAGTTTAGAAATAAGAGTCATGTTTTAGACCATCTATGACATGACATGGCAACCATTCAGCTCACTAAAACCATTCCATAAACACTCTAATTGAATTTCCCAAAGAGTTGACCTAAAATAACCTAAATGCCAAGCATTCCAAAAACCGTCCTGAACCAAATTCACTTCTCATTCGAATGCCAATGTCATACACAGGGATGTTGTATTGTCTTGAAATGTACTTGCCTTTATCCGAAACTAGAATCTCTGATGAATCTACGGGACACACATGTAAAATATTCTGCAAAGTCAAGAAGCTATATTTATCGTACTGTGCTTAATATTCAGCCAGACCTGCAGTTTTCTCGAAAACTTATACAATTACTGAGTATGCAAGAAGCATTAGAAGAGAGACTAAGTCTTTTGAGAAGAAAACTGGAAGCGAAGGTCATCAATCATTTTCTACTTTGAATCATCTCTTTCATAAAGAGGTAAATGCTCCTAAATTCCAGAATGAATGGAATTCAATACAGCAAAGTAAAATGCTTTCATTACATAAAATAAATATCTTGATGGACCTTCCACCATCTGTTTTAGTAACTTCAATTATAAAAAAACCCTAAATTTAAGAAAAGTTATATCAACAGCTAAAATTGAGATTTTTTTTCCATCTATTACTTTGATTTTCCTGACCCATTTTTGAGAATTGTCAGCATTCTAGATCAAGAATTCCAAATTATTTCTTGAAGAGAGTGAGATTCCTCCCAAGTCATTTAACATGCTTACTAATCAATAAAGATATGAAAAAACAAAGACAAACCATATTTATGAAGCAAGCAAATTATATTAAAACACTGACTTTGAGAAAAGGTTGCTGCTTGCCAAGAAAATTTTATTATTATAAAACATTTTCTGTCATTTGTATTTCTTCATTTTCCCTTCCAGATTATCTGTGTAGCCTTGTAAACACATCAAAATCCAAAGCAGTTGAGATTTATCAATAAAATGTAAATCAATGCAAGAGAGCCAACTGCATAAATAAAACAAAAGTGTACCGAGCTTCCCTGGTGGAGCAGTGGTTGAGAGCCTGCCTGCCGATGCAGGGGACACGGCTTCGTGCCCCGGTCCGGGAAGGTCCCACATGCCGTGGAGCGGCTAGGCCCCTGAGCCATGGCCGCTGAGCCTGTGTGTCCGGAGCCTGTGCTCCACAACGGGAGAGGCCACAAGAGTGAGAGGCCTGTGTACTGAAAAAAAAAAAGCATACCACCATCATCCCAAGCAGACTACAATATAGCAAGCAGATTATAAAATAATAGTCTACAAGCCTGCTTTTTAAAATATATATCTAAATGCATTGAATATCTTATATAAAAAGCCAAGAGATAGAGATGAAACAAAATATTAAAAGTAAACGTCTCCTTCCCCAAAACCCTAACTCCCTTCCAGTCACGAGGAGAACATCACACAAACCCAAGCTGAGGGACAGTCTATGAAATACGTGAACCAGGACTCTTCAAAATTGTCATTAAGAAAAGGAAAGTCTGGGACTTTCCTGGTGGTGCAGTGGTTAAGAATCCGTCTGCCAATGCAGGGGACACGGGTTCCAGCCCTGGTCTGGGAAGATCCCACATGCCGCAGAGCAACTAAGCCCGTACGTCACAACTACTGAGCCAGCGCTCTAGAGCCCGCGAGCCACAACTGCTGAGGCCACACGCCGCAACTACCGAAGCCCACGCACTCTAGGGCCTGTGTGCCGCAACTACTGAGCCCAGCTGCTGCAATTACTGAAGCCCGCACACTTAGAGCCCGTGCTCCGCAACAAGAGAAACCACAACAATCAGCAGTCCATGCACCACAACAAAGAGTAGCCTCCACTTGCCACAACCAGAGAAAGCCCGCGCGCAGCAACAAAGACCCAACACAGCCAAATATAAACAATAATAAAAATAAATAAATAAAGGCATCATCACATAAAAACAAAAGAGGAAATAATTTTTTCAAAAAACAATAACTGGTGGGGCAGTGGTTAAGAGTCCGTCTGCCAGTGCAGGAGACACGGGTTTGAGCCCTGGTCCGGGAAGATCCCACATGCTGCAGAGCAACTAAGCCCGTGAGCCACAACTACTCAGCCTGCGCGTCCGGAGCCTGTGCTCCGCAACAAGAGGGGCCGCGGCAGCGACAGGCCCACGCACCACGATGAGGAGTGGCCCCTGCTCGCCGCAACTAGAGAAGGCCCTCGCACAGAAACGAAGACCCAACACAGCCAAAAATAAATAAAAAATCAATAAAAATAAGTACATTTAAAAGGAAAACCTATACATTTCCCTTTCTGCAGATGTAGGTTTTCGAGGCAAGAGTAGAGCCTCAGAAAGAATGTCTGCAAACAGGACAATCACTAGTTCACTAAGTACAAGATGTAGGATACTTTTGAAGAATCCCATCACAGCTAGATAATTGGTCCAGAACCAAAAGTAAATACTGGAAGAAAAATGAAATCAACAGTGTACCACAGAGGTGGTAGGCAGACTGGCCTGGACTAAGACATCTTCAGTAATAGATAATAAGGGTGCTGATTTGTAAGCATCATTCTCCTCCCACTGTGGACTTCCTTCTGCGACAGTATAAGGATACCACCAGATCATCTTGAAATCAAGTCATGAAATGTACTTTTATATTTTTAAAAATCAATTCTTGTCCTTAAATTAACTTTTCCTGTCAGTTTAGTCAGGGTCCTCTATTACTTCTAAAACATTAAATCTTATTTGATTAGAGACAGGCTTCAAAAAATAAAAATAAACTGTGATCAAATAGCAGGAACAAACAGTAGTAACTAAAATTTCTTCAACCTAAACTGAAGATGATTTCTGTATCTCTGTCTTTTACATTTGTCTCCATTGGGGAAAAAAATTATGTACCTCATAATAAACTTGGCTGGAATGAATCAGACTGCATTTGTAAAATTTCATAAGACCAATGAGCTGTGCTAAACAGTACCACTATCCACCTGAGCAGAAATTACTATCCATAAGTTTCTTTACATAACTAACAAAACAATAATTGAAACAAAAGAAGAACTACTAGAAAAATATTAGAGATTCATTTTTTAAGTCAGGAATTTGCCTTTAGTCAGTAATTTGCCTCATACATTATGATTTTCCCTGTGGAAACCCAATTATTATCCTGAAAACAAGACCACTTTAGAAAGCAAATGCATCGTGACAAAAGAAAGAAAAGGCAGGTTGATACATTATTAAAATAACTCACACGCCATACCCTGGGGAGTAAGGAAGCCATGGCAGAGCAGGCCCCCTTCTCCTCAATGGACAGCACAGCTGTGGGGAAGACACTGCAGCTAGCAGAAGCGTGTCACACTTCCTCAGGGAGGAAGCAAGTTACAGACCACTCTAGAGAGGGCGCCCATCAACTGATGGCCACGCTCATTACCCAACGTCCAGGCTACCCACAGGCTGACTGCAACCCAACTTTCCCACCATTCCCACAAAGGCCCCAGGAACCGTCAGGCCTCTGAGGCTCTGCCAATGCCCTTCCCCCTACCCAAATATCCTTTCCCTCCTCTCTCCGGAACTCAATCCTGCCCAGCTCTAAATGAACACACCAAGGCCTATTTCCCTAAGAATGCCTCTCTCAAAACCAAAATTACTTCCTCGAGAATGATCTGCCTCTTACTCATCCATCATTATCTTGGATTAAATACATCATGTAAGATGCCTTATCTGACCAACACAACTAGTTTAGAAATAAGAGTCATGTTTTAGACCATCTATGACATGACATGGCAACCATTCAGCTCACTAAAACCATTCCATAAACACTCTAATTGAATTTCCCAAAGAGTTGACCTAAAATAACCTAAATGCCAAGCATTCCAAGAACCGTCCTGAACCAAATTCACTTCTCATTCGAATGCCAATGTCATACACAGGGATGTTGTATTGTCTTGAAATGTACTTGCCTTTATCCAAAACTAGAATCTCTGATGAATCTATGGGACACACATGTAAAATATTCTGCAAAGTCAAAAAGCTTTATTTATCGTACTGTGCTTAATATTCAGCCAGACCTGCAGTTTTCTCGAAAACTTATACAATTACTGAGTATGCAAGAAGCATTAGAAGAGAGACTAAGTCTTTTGAGAAGAAAACTGGAAGCGAAGGTCATCAATCATTTTCTACTTTGAATCATCTCTTTCATAAAGAGGTAAATGCTCCTAAATTCCAGAATGAATGGAATTCAATACAGCAAAGTAAAATGCTTTCATTACATAAAATAAATATCTTGATGGACCTTCCACCATCTGTTTTAGTAACTTCAATTATAAAAAAAACCCTAAATTTAAGAAAAGTTATATCAACAGCTAAAATTGAGATTTTTTTTCCATCTATTACTTTGATTTTCCTGACCCATTTTTGAGAATTGTCAGCATTCTAGATCAAGAATTCCAAATTATTTCTTGAAGAGAGTGAGATTCCTCCCAAGTCATTTAACATGCTTACTAATCAATAAAGATATGAAAAAACAAAGACAAACCATATTTATGAAGCAAGCAAATTATATTAAAACACTGACTTTGAGAAAAGGTTGCTGCTTGCCAAGAAAATTTTATTATTATAAAACATTTTCTGTCATTTGTATTTCTTCATTTTCCCTTCCAGATTATCTGTGTAGCCTTGTAAACACATCAAAATCCAAAGCAGTTGAGATTTATCAATAAAATGTAAATCAATGCAAGAGAGCCAACTGCATAAATAAAACAAAAGTGTACCGAGCTTCCCTGGTGGAGCAGTGTTTGAGAGCCAGCCTGCCGATGCAGGGGACACGGCTTCGTGCCCCGGTCCGGGAAGGTCCCACATGCCGTGGAGCGGCTAGGCCCCTGAGCCATGGCCGCTGAGCCTGTGTGTCCGGAGCCTGTGCTCCACAACGGGAGAGGCCACAAGAGTGAGAGGCCTGTGTACTGAAAAAAAAAAAGCATACCACCATCATCCCAAGCAGACTACAATATAGCAAGCAGATTATAAAATAATAGTCTACAAGCCTGCTTTTTAAAATATATATCTAAATGCATTGAATATCTTATATAAAAAGCCAAGAGATAGAGATGAAACAAAATATTAAAAGTAAACGTCTCCTTCCCCAAAACCCTAACTCCCTTCCAGTCACGAGGAGAACATCACACAAACCCAAGCTGAGGGACAGTCTATGAAATACGTGAACCAGGACTCTTCAAAATTGTCATTAAGAAAAGGAAAGTCTGGGACTTTCCTGGTGGTGCAGTGGTTAAGAATCCGTCTGCCAATGCAGGGGACACGGGTTCCAGCCCTGGTCTGGGAAGATCCCACATGCCGCAGAGCAACTAAGCCCGTACGTCACAACTACTGAGCCAGCGCTCTAGAGCCCGCGAGCCACAACTGCTGAGGCCACACGCCGCAACTACCGAAGCCCACGCACTCTAGGGCCTGTGTGCCGCAACTACTGAGCCCAGCTGCTGCAATTACTGAAGCCCGCACACTTAGAGCCCGTGCTCCGCAACAAGAGAAACCACAACAATCAGCAGTCCATGCACCACAACAAAGAGTAGCCTCCACTTGCCACAACCAGAGAAAGCCCGCGCGCAGCAACAAAGACCCAACACAGCCAAATATAAACAATAATAAAAATAAATAAATAAAGGCATCATCACATAAAAACAAAAGAGGAAATAATTTTTTCAAAAAACAATAACTGGTGGGGCAGTGGTTAAGAGTCCGTCTGCCAGTGCAGGAGACACGGGTTTGAGCCCTGGTCCGGGAAGATCCCACATGCTGCAGAGCAACTAAGCCCGTGAGCCACAACTACTCAGCCTGCGCGTCCGGAGCCTGTGCTCCGCAACAAGAGGGGCCGCGGCAGCGACAGGCCCACGCACCACGATGAGGAGTGGCCCCTGCTCGCCGCAACTAGAGAAGGCCCTCGCACAGAAACGAAGACCCAACACAGCCAAAAATAAATAAAAAATCAATAAAAATAAGTACATTTAAAAGGAAAACCTATACATTTCCCTTTCTGCAGATGTAGGTTTTCGAGGCAAGAGTAGAGCCTCAGAAAGAATGTCTGCAAACAGGACAATCACTAGTTCACTAAGTACAAGATGTAGGATACTTTTGAAGAATCCCATCACAGCTAGATAATTGGTCCAGAACCAAAAGTAAATACTGGAAGAAAAATGAAATCAACAGTGTACCACAGAGGTGGTAGGCAGACTGGCCTGGACTAAGACATCTTCAGTAATAGATAATAAGGGTGCTGATTTGTAAGCATCATTCTCCTCCCACTGTGGACTTCCTTCTGCGACAGTATAAGGATACCACCAGATCATCTTGAAATCAAGTCATGAAATGTACTTTTATATTTTTAAAAATCAATTCTTGTCCTTAAATTAACTTTTCCTGTCAGTTTAGTCAGGGTCCTCTATTACTTCTAAAACATTAAATCTTATTTGATTAGAGACAGGCTTCAAAAAATAAAAATAAACTGTGATCAAATAGCAGGAACAAACAGTAGTAACTAAAATTTCTTCAACCTAAACTGAAGATGATTTCTGTATCTCTGTCTTTTACATTTGTCTCCATTGGGGAAAAAAATTATGTACCTCATAATAAACTTGGCTGGAATGAATCAGACTGCATTTGTAAAATTTCATAAGACCAATGAGCTGTGCTAAACAGTACCACTATCCACCTGAGCAGAAATTACTATCCATAAGTTTCTTTACATAACTAACAAAACAATAATTGAAACAAAAGAAGAACTACTAGAAAAATATTAGAGATTCATTTTTTAAGTCAGGAATTTGCCTTTAGTCAGTAATTTGCCTCATACATTATGATTTTCCCTGTGGAAACCCAATTATTATCCTGAAAACAAGACCACTTTAGAAAGCAAATGCATCGTGACAAAAGAAAGAAAAGGCAGGTTGATACATTATTAAAATAACTCACACGCCATACCCTGGGGAGTAAGGAAGCCATGGCAGAGCAGGCCCCCTTCTCCTCAATGGACAGCACAGCTGTGGGGAAGACACTGCAGCTAGCAGAAGCGTGTCACACTTCCTCAGGGAGGAAGCAAGTTACAGACCACTCTAGAGAGGGCGCCCATAAACTGATGGCCACGCTCATTACCCAACGTCCAGGCTACCCACAGGCTGACTGCAACCCAACTTTCCCACCATTCCCACAAAGGCCCCAGGAACCGTCAGGCCTCTGAGGCTCTGCCAATGCCCTTCCCCCTACCCAAATATCCTTTCCCTCCTCTCTCCGGAACTCAATCCTGCCCAGCTCTAAATGAACACACCAAGGCCTATTTCCCTAAGAATGCCTCTCTCAAAACCAAAATTACTTCCTCGAGAATGATCTGCCTCTTACTCATCCATCATTATCTTGGATTAAATACATCATGTAAGATGCCTTATCTGACCAACACAACTAGTTTAGAAATAAGAGTCATGTTTTAGACCATCTATGACATGACATGGCAACCATTCAGCTCACTAAAACCATTCCATAAACACTCTAATTGAATTTCCCAAAGAGTTGACCTAAAATAACCTAAATGCCAAGCATTCCAAAAACCGTCCTGAACCAAATTCACTTCTCATTCGAATGCCAATGTCATACACAGGGATGTTGTATTGTCTTGAAATGTACTTGCCTTTATCCGAAACTAGAATCTCTGATGAATCTACGGGACACACATGTAAAATATTCTGCAAAGTCAAGAAGCTATATTTATCGTACTGTGCTTAATATTCAGCCAGACCTGCAGTTTTCTCGAAAACTTATACAATTACTGAGTATGCAAGAAGCATTAGAAGAGAGACTAAGTCTTTTGAGAAGAAAACTGGAAGCGAAGGTCATCAATCATTTTCTACTTTGAATCATCTCTTTCATAAAGAGGTAAATGCTCCTAAATTCCAGAATGAATGGAATTCAATACAGCAAAGTAAAATGCTTTCATTACATAAAATAAATATCTTGATGGACCTTCCACCATCTGTTTTAGTAACTTCAATTATAAAAAAACCCTAAATTTAAGAAAAGTTATATCAACAGCTAAAATTGAGATTTTTTTTCCATCTATTACTTTGATTTTCCTGACCCATTTTTGAGAATTGTCAGCATTCTAGATCAAGAATTCCAAATTATTTCTTGAAGAGAGTGAGATTCCTCCCAAGTCATTTAACATGCTTACTAATCAATAAAGATATGAAAAAACAAAGACAAACCATATTTATGAAGCAAGCAAATTATATTAAAACACTGACTTTGAGAAAAGGTTGCTGCTTGCCAAGAAAATTTTATTATTATAAAACATTTTCTGTCATTTGTATTTCTTCATTTTCCCTTCCAGATTATCTGTGTAGCCTTGTAAACACATCAAAATCCAAAGCAGTTGAGATTTATCAATAAAATGTAAATCAATGCAAGAGAGCCAACTGCATAAATAAAACAAAAGTGTACCGAGCTTCCCTGGTGGAGCAGTGGTTGAGAGCCTGCCTGCCGATGCAGGGGACACGGCTTCGTGCCCCGGTCCGGGAAGGTCCCACATGCCGTGGAGCGGCTAGGCCCCTGAGCCATGGCCGCTGAGCCTGTGTGTCCGGAGCCTGTGCTCCACAACGGGAGAGGCCACAAGAGTGAGAGGCCTGTGTACTGAAAAAAAAAAAGCATACCACCATCATCCCAAGCAGACTACAATATAGCAAGCAGATTATAAAATAATAGTCTACAAGCCTGCTTTTTAAAATATATATCTAAATGCATTGAATATCTTATATAAAAAGCCAAGAGATAGAGATGAAACAAAATATTAAAAGTAAACGTCTCCTTCCCCAAAACCCTAACTCCCTTCCAGTCACGAGGAGAACATCACACAAACCCAAGCTGAGGGACAGTCTATGAAATACGTGAACCAGGACTCTTCAAAATTGTCATTAAGAAAAGGAAAGTCTGGGACTTTCCTGGTGGTGCAGTGGTTAAGAATCCGTCTGCCAATGCAGGGGACACGGGTTCCAGCCCTGGTCTGGGAAGATCCCACATGCCGCAGAGCAACTAAGCCCGTACGTCACAACTACTGAGCCAGCGCTCTAGAGCCCGCGAGCCACAACTGCTGAGGCCACACGCCGCAACTACCGAAGCCCACGCACTCTAGGGCCTGTGTGCCGCAACTACTGAGCCCAGCTGCTGCAATTACTGAAGCCCGCACACTTAGAGCCCGTGCTCCGCAACAAGAGAAACCACAACAATCAGCAGTCCATGCACCACAACAAAGAGTAGCCTCCACTTGCCACAACCAGAGAAAGCCCGCGCGCAGCAACAAAGACCCAACACAGCCAAATATAAACAATAATAAAAATAAATAAATAAAGGCATCATCACATAAAAACAAAAGAGGAAATAATTTTTTCAAAAAACAATAACTGGTGGGGCAGTGGTTAAGAGTCCGTCTGCCAGTGCAGGAGACACGGGTTTGAGCCCTGGTCCGGGAAGATCCCACATGCTGCAGAGCAACTAAGCCCGTGAGCCACAACTACTCAGCCTGCGCGTCCGGAGCCTGTGCTCCGCAACAAGAGGGGCCGCGGCAGCGACAGGCCCACGCACCACGATGAGGAGTGGCCCCTGCTCGCCGCAACTAGAGAAGGCCCTCGCACAGAAACGAAGACCCAACACAGCCAAAAATAAATAAAAAATCAATAAAAATAAGTACATTTAAAAGGAAAACCTATACATTTCCCTTTCTGCAGATGTAGGTTTTCGAGGCAAGAGTAGAGCCTCAGAAAGAATGTCTGCAAACAGGACAATCACTAGTTCACTAAGTACAAGATGTAGGATACTTTTGAAGAATCCCATCACAGCTAGATAATTGGTCCAGAACCAAAAGTAAATACTGGAAGAAAAATGAAATCAACAGTGTACCACAGAGGTGGTAGGCAGACTGGCCTGGACTAAGACATCTTCAGTAATAGATAATAAGGGTGCTGATTTGTAAGCATCATTCTCCTCCCACTGTGGACTTCCTTCTGCGACAGTATAAGGATACCACCAGATCATCTTGAAATCAAGTCATGAAATGTACTTTTATATTTTTAAAAATCAATTCTTGTCCTTAAATTAACTTTTCCTGTCAGTTTAGTCAGGGTCCTCTATTACTTCTAAAACATTAAATCTTATTTGATTAGAGACAGGCTTCAAAAAATAAAAATAAACTGTGATCAAATAGCAGGAACAAACAGTAGTAACTAAAATTTCTTCAACCTAAACTGAAGATGATTTCTGTATCTCTGTCTTTTACATTTGTCTCCATTGGGGAAAAAAATTATGTACCTCATAATAAACTTGGCTGGAATGAATCAGACTGCATTTGTAAAATTTCATAAGACCAATGAGCTGTGCTAAACAGTACCACTATCCACCTGAGCAGAAATTACTATCCATAAGTTTCTTTACATAACTAACAAAACAAAAATTGAAACAAAAGAAGAACTACTAGAAAAATATTAGAGATTCATTTTTTAAGTCAGGAATTTGCCTTTAGTCAGTAATTTGCCTCATACATTATGATTTTCCCTGTGGAAACCCAATTATTATCCTGAAAACAAGACCACTTTAGAAAGCAAATGCATCGTGACAAAAGAAAGAAAAGGCAGGTTGATACATTATTAAAATAACTCACACGCCATACCCTGGGGAGTAAGGAAGCCATGGCAGAGCAGGCCCCCTTCTCCTCAATGGACAGCACAGCTGTGGGGAAGACACTGCAGCTAGCAGAAGCGTGTCACACTTCCTCAGGGAGGAAGCAAGTTACAGACCACTCTAGAGAGGGCGCCCATCAACTGATGGCCACGCTCATTACCCAACGTCCAGGCTACCCACAGGCTGACTGCAACCCAACTTTCCCACCATTCCCACAAAGGCCCCAGGAACCGTCAGGCCTCTGAGGCTCTGCCAATGCCCTTCCCCCTACCCAAATATCCTTTCCCTCCTCTCTCCGGAACTCAATCCTGCCCAGCTCTAAATGAACACACCAAGGCCTATTTCCCTAAGAATGCCTCTCTCAAAACCAAAATTACTTCCTCGAGAATGATCTGCCTCTTACTCATCCATCATTATCTTGGATTAAATACATCATGTAAGATGCCTTATCTGACCAACACAACTAGTTTAGAAATAAGAGTCATGTTTTAGACCATCTATGACATGACATGGCAACCATTCAGCTCACTAAAACCATTCCATAAACACTCTAATTGAATTTCCCAAAGAGTTGACCTAAAATAACCTAAATGCCAAGCATTCCAAGAACCGTCCTGAACCAAATTCACTTCTCATTCGAATGCCAATGTCATACACAGGGATGTTGTATTGTCTTGAAATGTACTTGCCTTTATCCAAAACTAGAATCTCTGATGAATCTATGGGACACACATGTAAAATATTCTGCAAAGTCAAAAAGCTTTATTTATCGTACTGTGCTTAATATTCAGCCAGACCTGCAGTTTTCTCGAAAACTTATACAATTACTGAGTATGCAAGAAGCATTAGAAGAGAGACTAAGTCTATTGAGAAGAAAACTGGAAGCGAAGGTCATCAATCATTTTCTACTTTGAATCATCTCTTTCATAAACAGGTAAATGCTCCTAAATTCCAGAATGAATGGAATTCAATACAGCAAAGTAAAATGCTTTCATTACATAAAATAAATATCTTGATGGACCTTCCACCATCTGTTTTAGTAACTTCAATTATAAAAAAAACCCTAAATTTAAGAAAAGTTATATCAACAGCTAAAATTGAGATTTTTTTTCCATCTATTACTTTGATTTTCCTGACCCATTTTTGAGAATTGTCAGCATTCTAGATCAAGAATTCCAAATTATTTCTTGAAGAGAGTGAGATTCCTCCCAAGTCATTTAACATGCTTACTAATCAATAAAGATATGAAAAAACAAAGACAAACCATATTTATGAAGCAAGCAAATTATATTAAAACACTGACTTTGAGAAAAGGTTGCTGCTTGCCAAGAAAATTTTATTATTATAAAACATTTTCTGTCATTTGTATTTCTTCATTTTCCCTTCCAGATTATCTGTGTAGCCTTGTAAACACATCAAAATCCAAAGCAGTTGAGATTTATCAATAAAATGTAAATCAATGCAAGAGAGCCAACTGCATAAATAAAACAAAAGTGTACCGAGCTTCCCTGGTGGAGCAGTGGTTGAGAGCCTGCCTGCCGATGCAGGGGACACGGCTTCGTGCCCCGGTCCGGGAAGGTCCCACATGCCGTGGAGCGGCTAGGCCCCTGAGCCATGGCCGCTGAGCCTGTGTGTCCGGAGCCTGTGCTCCACAACGGGAGAGGCCACAAGAGTGAGAGGCCTGTGTACTGAAAAAAAAAAAGCATACCACCATCATCCCAAGCAGACTACAATATAGCAAGCAGATTATAAAATAATAGTCTACAAGCCTGCTTTTTAAAATATATATCTAAATGCATTGAATATCTTATATAAAAAGCCAAGAGATAGAGATGAAACAAAATATTAAAAGTAAACGTCTCCTTCCCCAAAACCCTAACTCCCTTCCAGTCACGAGGAGAACATCACACAAACCCAAGCTGAGGGACAGTCTATGAAATACGTGAACCAGGACTCTTCAAAATTGTCATTAAGAAAAGGAAAGTCTGGGACTTTCCTGGTGGTGCAGTGGTTAAGAATCCGTCTGCCAATGCAGGGGACACGGGTTCCAGCCCTGGTCTGGGAAGATCCCACATGCCGCAGAGCAACTAAGCCCGTACGTCACAACTACTGAGCCAGCGCTCTAGAGCCCGCGAGCCACAACTGCTGAGGCCACACGCCGCAACTACCGAAGCCCACGCACTCTAGGGCCTGTGTGCCGCAACTACTGAGCCCAGCTGCTGCAATTACTGAAGCCCGCACACTTAGAGCCCGTGCTCCGCAACAAGAGAAACCACAACAATCAGCAGTCCATGCACCACAACAAAGAGTAGCCTCCACTTGCCACAACCAGAGAAAGCCCGCGCGCAGCAACAAAGACCCAACACAGCCAAATATAAACAATAATAAAAATAAATAAATAAAGGCATCATCACATAAAAACAAAAGAGGAAATAATTTTTTCAAAAAACAATAACTGGTGGGGCAGTGGTTAAGAGTCCGTCTGCCAGTGCAGGAGACACGGGTTTGAGCCCTGGTCCGGGAAGATCCCACATGCTGCAGAGCAACTAAGCCCGTGAGCCACAACTACTCAGCCTGCGCGTCCGGAGCCTGTGCTCCGCAACAAGAGGGGCCGCGGCAGCGACAGGCCCACGCACCACGATGAGGAGTGGCCCCTGCTCGCCGCAACTAGAGAAGGCCCTCGCACAGAAACGAAGACCCAACACAGCCAAAAATAAATAAAAAATCAATAAAAATAAGTACATTTAAAAGGAAAACCTATACATTTCCCTTTCTGCAGATGTAGGTTCTCGAGGCAAGAGTAGAGCCTCAGAAAGAATGTCTGCAAACAGGACAATCACTAGTTCACTAAGTACAAGATGTAGGATACTTTTGAAGAATCCCATCACAGCTAGATAATTGGTCCAGAACCAAAAGTAAATACTGGAAGAAAAATGAAATCAACAGTGTACCACAGAGGTGGTAGGCAGACTGGCCTGGACTAAGACATCTTCAGTCATAGATAATAAGGGTGCTGATTTGTAAGCATCATTCTCCTCCCACTGTGGACTTCCTTCTGCGACAGTATAAGGATACCACCAGATCATCTTGAAATCAAGTCATGAAATGTACTTTTATATTTTTAAAAATCAATTCTTGTCCTTAAATTAACTTTTCCTGTCAGTTTAGTCAGGGTCCTCTATTACTTCTAAAACATTAAATCTTATTTGATTAGAGACAGGCTTCAAAAAATAAAAATAAACTGTGATCAAATAGCAGGAACAAACAGTAGTAACTAAAATTTCTTCAATATAAACTGAAGATGATTTCTGTATCTCTGTCTTTTACATTTGTCTCCATTGGGGAAAAAAAATTATGTACCTCATAATTCACTTGGCTGGAATCAATCAGACTGCATTTGTAAAATTTCATAAGACCAATGAGCTGTGCTAAACAGTACCACTATCCACCTGAGCAGAAATTACTATCCATAAGTTTCTTTACATAACTAACAAAACAAAAATTGAAACAAAAGAAGAACTACTAGAAAAATATTAGAGATTCATTTTTTAAGTCAGGAATTTGCCTTTAGTCAGTAATTTGCCTCATACATTATGATTTTCCCTGTGGAAACCCAATTATTATCCTGAAAACAAGACCACTTTAGAAAGCAAATGCATCGTGACAAAAGAAAGAAAAGGCAGGTTGATACATTATTAAAATAACTCACACGCCATACCCTGGGGAGTAAGGAAGCCATGGCAGAGCAGGCCCCCTTCTCCTCAATGGACAGCACAGCTGTGGGGAAGACACTGCAGCTAGCAGAAGCGTGTCACACTTCCTCAGGGAGGAAGCAAGTTACAGACCACTCTAGAGAGGGCGCCCATAAACTGATGGCCACGCTCATTACCCAACGTCCAGGCTACCCACAGGCTGACTGCAACCCAACTTTCCCACCATTCCCACAAAGGCCCCAGGAACCGTCAGGCCTCTGAGGCTCTGCCAATGCCCTTCCCCCTACCCAAATATCCTTTCCCTCCTCTCTCCGGAACTCAATCCTGCCCAGCTCTAAATGAACACACCAAGGCCTATTTCCCTAAGAATGCCTCTCTCAAAACCAAAATTACTTCCTCGAGAATGATCTGCCTCTTACTCATCCATCATTATCTTGGATTAAATACATCATGTAAGATGCCTTATCTGACCAACACAACTAGTTTAGAAATAAGAGTCATGTTTTAGACCATCTATGACATGACATGGCAACCATTCAGCTCACTAAAACCATTCCATAAACACTCTAATTGAATTTCCCAAAGAGTTGACCTAAAATAACCTAAATGCCAAGCATTCCAAGAACCGTCCTGAACCAAATTCACTTCTCATTCGAATGCCAATGTCATACACAGGGATGTTGTATTGTCTTGAAATGTACTTGCCTTTATCCAAAACTAGAATCTCTGATGAATCTATGGGACACACATGTAAAATATTCTGCAAAGTCAAAAAGCTTTATTTATCGTACTGTGCTTAATATTCAGCCAGACCTGCAGTTTTCTCGAAAACTTATACAATTACTGAGTATGCAAGAAGCATTAGAAGAGAGACTAAGTCTATTGAGAAGAAAACTGGAAGCGAAGGTCATCAATCATTTTCTACTTTGAATCATCTCTTTCATAAACAGGTAAATGCTCCTAAATTCCAGAATGAATGGAATTCAATACAGCAAAGTAAAATGCTTTCATTACATAAAATAAATATCTTGATGGACCTTCCACCATCTGTTTTAGTAACTTCAATTATAAAAAAAACCCTAAATTTAAGAAAAGTTATATCAACAGCTAAAATTGAGATTTTTTTTCCATCTATTACTTTGATTTTCCTGACCCATTTTTGAGAATTGTCAGCATTCTAGATCAAGAATTCCAAATTATTTCTTGAAGAGAGTGAGATTCCTCCCAAGTCATTTAACATGCTTACTAATCAATAAAGATATGAAAAAACAAAGACAAACCATATTTATGAAGCAAGCAAATTATATTAAAACACTGACTTTGAGAAAAGGTTGCTGCTTGCCAAGAAAATTTTATTATTATAAAACATTTTCTGTCATTTGTATTTCTTCATTTTCCCTTCCAGATTATCTGTGTAGCCTTGTAAACACATCAAAATCCAAAGCAGTTGAGATTTATCAATAAAATGTAAATCAATGCAAGAGAGCCAACTGCATAAATAAAACAAAAGTGTACCGAGCTTCCCTGGTGGAGCAGTGGTTGAGAGCCTGCCTGCCGATGCAGGGGACACGGCTTCGTGCCCCGGTCCGGGAAGGTCCCACATGCCGTGGAGCGGCTAGGCCCCTGAGCCATGGCCGCTGAGCCTGTGTGTCCGGAGCCTGTGCTCCACAACGGGAGAGGCCACAAGAGTGAGAGGCCTGTGTACTGAAAAAAAAAAAGCATACCACCATCATCCCAAGCAGACTACAATATAGCAAGCAGATTATAAAATAATAGTCTACAAGCCTGCTTTTTAAAATATATATCTAAATGCATTGAATATCTTATATAAAAAGCCAAGAGATAGAGATGAAACAAAATATTAAAAGTAAACGTCTCCTTCCCCAAAACCCTAACTCCCTTCCAGTCACGAGGAGAACATCACACAAACCCAAGCTGAGGGACAGTCTATGAAATACGTGAACCAGGACTCTTCAAAATTGTCATTAAGAAAAGGAAAGTCTGGGACTTTCCTGGTGGTGCAGTGGTTAAGAATCCGTCTGCCAATGCAGGGGACACGGGTTCCAGCCCTGGTCTGGGAAGATCCCACATGCCGCAGAGCAACTAAGCCCGTACGTCACAACTACTGAGCCAGCGCTCTAGAGCCCGCGAGCCACAACTGCTGAGGCCACACGCCGCAACTACCGAAGCCCACGCACTCTAGGGCCTGTGTGCCGCAACTACTGAGCCCAGCTGCTGCAATTACTGAAGCCCGCACACTTAGAGCCCGTGCTCCGCAACAAGAGAAACCACAACAATCAGCAGTCCATGCACCACAACAAAGAGTAGCCTCCACTTGCCACAACCAGAGAAAGCCCGCGCGCAGCAACAAAGACCCAACACAGCCAAATATAAACAATAATAAAAATAAATAAATAAAGGCATCATCACATAAAAACAAAAGAGGAAATAATTTTTTCAAAAAACAATAACTGGTGGGGCAGTGGTTAAGAGTCCGTCTGCCAGTGCAGGAGACACGGGTTTGAGCCCTGGTCCGGGAAGATCCCACATGCTGCAGAGCAACTAAGCCCATGAGCCACAACTACTCAGCCTGCGCGTCCGGAGCCTGTGCTCCGCAACAAGAGGGGCCGTGGCAGCGACAGGCCCACGCACCACGATGAGGAGTGGCCCCTGCTCGCCGCAACTAGAGAAGGCCCTCGCACAGAAACGAAGACCCAACACAGCCAAAAATAAATAAAAAATCAATAAAAATATGTACATTTAAAAGGAAAACCTATACATTTCCCTTTCTGCAGATGTAGGTTTTCGAGGCAAGAGTAGAGCCTCAGAAAGAATGTCTGCAAACAGGACAATCACTAGTTCACTAAGTACAAGATGTAGGATACTTTTGAAGAATCCCATCACAGCTAGATAATTGGTCCAGAACCAAAAGTAAATACTGGAAGAAAAATGAAATCAACAGTGTACCACAGAGGTGGTAGGCAGACTGGCCTGGACTAAGACATCTTCAGTCATAGATAATAAGGGTGCTGATTTCTAAGCATCATTCTCCTCCCACTGTGGACTTCCTTCTGCGACAGTATAAGGATACCACCAGATCATCTTGAAATCAAGTCATGAAATGTACTTTTATATTTTTAAAAATCATTTCTTGTCCTTAAATTAACTTTTCTTGTCAGTTTAGTCAGGGTCCTCTATTACTTCTAAAACATTAAATCTTATTTGATTAGAGACAGGCTTCAAAAAATAAAAATAAACTATGATCAAATAGCAGGAACAAACAGTAGTAACTAAAATTTCTTCAATCTAAACTGAAGATGATTTCTGTATCTCTGTCTTTTACATTTGTCTCCATTGGGGAAAAAAAATTATGTACCTCATAATTCACTTGGCTGGAATCAATCAGACTGCATTTGTAAAATTTCATAAGACCAATGAGCTGTGCTAAACAGTACCACTATCCACCTGAGCAGAAATTACTATCCATAAGTTTCTTTACATAACTAACAAAACAAAAATTGAAACAAAAGAAGAACTACTAGAAAAATATTAGAGATTCATTTTTTAAGTCAGGAATTTGCCTTTAGTCAGTAATTTGCCTCATACATTATGATTTTCCCTGTGGAAACCCAATTATTATCCTGAAAACAAGACCACTTTAGAAAGCAAATGCATCGTGACAAAAGAAAGAAAAGGCAGGTTGATACATTATTAAAATAACTCACACGCCATACCCTGGGGAGTAAGGAAGCCATGGCAGAGCAGGCCCCCTTCTCCTCAATGGACAGCACAGCTGTGGGGAAGACACTGCAGCTAGCAGAAGCGTGTCACACTTCCTCAGGGAGGAAGCAAGTTACAGACCACTCTAGAGAGGGCGCCCATCAACTGATGGCCACGCTCATTACCCAACGTCCAGGCTACCCACAGGCTGACTGCAACCCAACTTTCCCACCATTCCCACAAAGGCCCCAGGAACCGTCAGGCCTCTGAGGCTCTGCCAATGCCCTTCCCCCTACCCAAATATCCTTTCCCTCCTCTCTCCGGAACTCAATCCTGCCCAGCTCTAAATGAACACACCAAGGCCTATTTCCCTAAGAATGCCTCTCTCAAAACCAAAATTACTTCCTCGAGAATGATCTGCCTCTTACTCATCCATCATTATCTTGGATTAAATACATCATGTAAGATGCCTTATCTGACCAACACAACTAGTTTAGAAATAAGAGTCATGTTTTAGACCATCTATGACATGACATGGCAACCATTCAGCTCACTAAAACCATTCCATAAACACTCTAATTGAATTTCCCAAAGAGTTGACCTAAAATAACCTAAATGCCAAGCATTCCAAGAACCGTCCTGAACCAAATTCACTTCTCATTCGAATGCCAATGTCATACACAGGGATGTTGTATTGTCTTGAAATGTACTTGCCTTTATCCAAAACTAGAATCTCTGATGAATCTATGGGACACACATGTAAAATATTCTGCAAAGTCAAAAAGCTTTATTTATCGTACTGTGCTTAATATTCAGCCAGACCTGCAGTTTTCTCGAAAACTTATACAATTACTGAGTATGCAAGAGGCATTAGAAGAGAGACTAAGTCTTTTGAGAAGAAAACTGGAAGCGAAGGTCATCAATCATTTTCTACTTTGAATCATCTCTTTCATAAAGAGGTAAATGCTCCTAAATTCCAGAATGAATGGAATTCAATACAGCAAAGTAAAATGCTTTCATTACATAAAATAAATATCTTGATGGACCTTCCACCATCTGTTTTAGTAACTTCAATTATAAAAAAAACCCTAAATTTAAGAAAAGTTATATCAACAGCTAAAATTGAGATTTTTTTTCCATCTATTACTTTGATTTTCCTGACCCATTTTTGAGAATTGTCAGCATTCTAGATCAAGAATTCCAAATTATTTCTTGAAGAGAGTGAGATTCCTCCCAAGTCATTTAACATGCTTACTAATCAATAAAGATATGAAAAAACAAAGACAAACCATATTTATGAAGCAAGCAAATTATATTAAAACACTGACTTTGAGAAAAGGTTGCTGCTTGCCAAGAAAATTTTATTATTATAAAACATTTTCTGTCATTTGTATTTCTTCATTTTCCCTTCCAGATTATCTGTGTAGCCTTGTAAACACATCAAAATCCAAAGCAGTTGAGATTTATCAATAAAATGTAAATCAATGCAAGAGAGCCAACTGCATAAATAAAACAAAAGTGTACCGAGCTTCCCTGGTGGAGCAGTGTTTGAGAGCCAGCCTGCCGATGCAGGGGACACGGCTTCGTGCCCCGGTCCGGGAAGGTCCCACATGCCGTGGAGCGGCTAGGCCCCTGAGCCATGGCCGCTGAGCCTGTGTGTCCGGAGCCTGTGCTCCACAACGGGAGAGGCCACAAGAGTGAGAGGCCTGTGTACTGAAAAAAAAAAAGCATACCACCATCATCCCAAGCAGACTACAATATAGCAAGCAGATTATAAAATAATAGTCTACAAGCCTGCTTTTTAAAATATATATCTAAATGCATTGAATATCTTATATAAAAAGCCAAGAGATAGAGATGAAACAAAATATTAAAAGTAAACGTCTCCTTCCCCAAAACCCTAACTCCCTTCCAGTCACGAGGAGAACATCACACAAACCCAAGCTGAGGGACAGTCTATGAAATACGTGAACCAGGACTCTTCAAAATTGTCATTAAGAAAAGGAAAGTCTGGGACTTTCCTGGTGGTGCAGTGGTTAAGAATCCGTCTGCCAATGCAGGGGACACGGGTTCCAGCCCTGGTCTGGGAAGATCCCACATGCCGCAGAGCAACTAAGCCCGTACGTCACAACTACTGAGCCAGCGCTCTAGAGCCCGCGAGCCACAACTGCTGAGGCCACACGCCGCAACTACCGAAGCCCACGCACTCTAGGGCCTGTGTGCCGCAACTACTGAGCCCAGCTGCTGCAATTACTGAAGCCCGCACACTTAGAGCCCGTGCTCCGCAACAAGAGAAACCACAACAATCAGCAGTCCATGCACCACAACAAAGAGTAGCCTCCACTTGCCACAACCAGAGAAAGCCCGCGCGCAGCAACAAAGACCCAACACAGCCAAATATAAACAATAATAAAAATAAATAAATAAAGGCATCATCACATAAAAACAAAAGAGGAAATAATTTTTTCAAAAAACAATAACTGGTGGGGCAGTGGTTAAGAGTCCGTCTGCCAGTGCAGGAGACACGGGTTTGAGCCCTGGTCCGGGAAGATCCCACATGCTGCAGAGCAACTAAGCCCGTGAGCCACAACTACTCAGCCTGCGCGTCCGGAGCCTGTGCTCCGCAACAAGAGGGGCCGCGGCAGCGACAGGCCCACGCACCACGATGAGGAGTGGCCCCTGCTCGCCGCAACTAGAGAAGGCCCTCGCACAGAAACGAAGACCCAACACAGCCAAAAATAAATAAAAAATCAATAAAAATAAGTACATTTAAAAGGAAAACCTATACATTTCCCTTTCTGCAGATGTAGGTTCTCGAGGCAAGAGTAGAGCCTCAGAAAGAATGTCTGCAAACAGGACAATCACTAGTTCACTAAGTACAAGATGTAGGATACTTTTGAAGAATCCCATCACAGCTAGATAATTGGTCCAGAACCAAAAGTAAATACTGGAAGAAAAATGAAATCAACAGTGTACCACAGAGGTGGTAGGCAGACTGGCCTGGACTAAGACATCTTCAGTCATAGATAATAAGGGTGCTGATTTGTAAGCATCATTCTCCTCCCACTGTGGACTTCCTTCTGCGACAGTATAAGGATACCACCAGATCATCTTGAAATCAAGTCATGAAATGTACTTTTATATTTTTAAAAATCAATTCTTGTCCTTAAATTAACTTTTCCTGTCAGTTTAGTCAGGGTCCTCTATTACTTCTAAAACATTAAATCTTATTTGATTAGAGACAGGCTTCAAAAAATAAAAATAAACTGTGATCAAATAGCAGGAACAAACAGTAGTAACTAAAATTTCTTCAATATAAACTGAAGATGATTTCTGTATCTCTGTCTTTTACATTTGTCTCCATTGGGGAAAAAAAATTATGTACCTCATAATTCACTTGGCTGGAATCAATCAGACTGCATTTGTAAAATTTCATAAGACCAATGAGCTGTGCTAAACAGTACCACTATCCACCTGAGCAGAAATTACTATCCATAAGTTTCTTTACATAACTAACAAAACAAAAATTGAAACAAAAGAAGAACTACTAGAAAAATATTAGAGATTCATTTTTTAAGTCAGGAATTTGCCTTTAGTCAGTAATTTGCCTCATACATTATGATTTTCCCTGTGGAAACCCAATTATTATCCTGAAAACAAGACCACTTTAGAAAGCAAATGCATCGTGACAAAAGAAAGAAAAGGCAGGTTGATACATTATTAAAATAACTCACACGCCATACCCTGGGGAGTAAGGAAGCCATGGCAGAGCAGGCCCCCTTCTCCTCAATGGACAGCACAGCTGTGGGGAAGACACTGCAGCTAGCAGAAGCGTGTCACACTTCCTCAGGGAGGAAGCAAGTTACAGACCACTCTAGAGAGGGCGCCCATAAACTGATGGCCACGCTCATTACCCAACGTCCAGGCTACCCACAGGCTGACTGCAACCCAACTTTCCCACCATTCCCACAAAGGCCCCAGGAACCGTCAGGCCTCTGAGGCTCTGCCAATGCCCTTCCCCCTACCCAAATATCCTTTCCCTCCTCTCTCCGGAACTCAATCCTGCCCAGCTCTAAATGAACACACCAAGGCCTATTTCCCTAAGAATGCCTCTCTCAAAACCAAAATTACTTCCTCGAGAATGATCTGCCTCTTACTCATCCATCATTATCTTGGATTAAATACATCATGTAAGATGCCTTATCTGACCAACACAACTAGTTTAGAAATAAGAGTCATGTTTTAGACCATCTATGACATGACATGGCAACCATTCAGCTCACTAAAACCATTCCATAAACACTCTAATTGAATTTCCCAAAGAGTTGACCTAAAATAACCTAAATGCCAAGCATTCCAAGAACCGTCCTGAACCAAATTCACTTCTCATTCGAATGCCAATGTCATACACAGGGATGTTGTATTGTCTTGAAATGTACTTGCCTTTATCCAAAACTAGAATCTCTGATGAATCTATGGGACACACATGTAAAATATTCTGCAAAGTCAAAAAGCTTTATTTATCGTACTGTGCTTAATATTCAGCCAGACCTGCAGTTTTCTCGAAAACTTATACAATTACTGAGTATGCAAGAAGCATTAGAAGAGAGACTAAGTCTATTGAGAAGAAAACTGGAAGCGAAGGTCATCAATCATTTTCTACTTTGAATCATCTCTTTCATAAACAGGTAAATGCTCCTAAATTCCAGAATGAATGGAATTCAATACAGCAAAGTAAAATGCTTTCATTACATAAAATAAATATCTTGATGGACCTTCCACCATCTGTTTTAGTAACTTCAATTATAAAAAAAACCCTAAATTTAAGAAAAGTTATATCAACAGCTAAAATTGAGATTTTTTTTCCATCTATTACTTTGATTTTCCTGACCCATTTTTGAGAATTGTCAGCATTCTAGATCAAGAATTCCAAATTATTTCTTGAAGAGAGTGAGATTCCTCCCAAGTCATTTAACATGCTTACTAATCAATAAAGATATGAAAAAACAAAGACAAACCATATTTATGAAGCAAGCAAATTATATTAAAACACTGACTTTGAGAAAAGGTTGCTGCTTGCCAAGAAAATTTTATTATTATAAAACATTTTCTGTCATTTGTATTTCTTCATTTTCCCTTCCAGATTATCTGTGTAGCCTTGTAAACACATCAAAATCCAAAGCAGTTGAGATTTATCAATAAAATGTAAATCAATGCAAGAGAGCCAACTGCATAAATAAAACAAAAGTGTACCGAGCTTCCCTGGTGGAGCAGTGGTTGAGAGCCTGCCTGCCGATGCAGGGGACACGGCTTCGTGCCCCGGTCCGGGAAGGTCCCACATGCCGTGGAGCGGCTAGGCCCCTGAGCCATGGCCGCTGAGCCTGTGTGTCCGGAGCCTGTGCTCCACAACGGGAGAGGCCACAAGAGTGAGAGGCCTGTGTACTGAAAAAAAAAAAGCATACCACCATCATCCCAAGCAGACTACAATATAGCAAGCAGATTATAAAATAATAGTCTACAAGCCTGCTTTTTAAAATATATATCTAAATGCATTGAATATCTTATATAAAAAGCCAAGAGATAGAGATGAAACAAAATATTAAAAGTAAACGTCTCCTTCCCCAAAACCCTAACTCCCTTCCAGTCACGAGGAGAACATCACACAAACCCAAGCTGAGGGACAGTCTATGAAATACGTGAACCAGGACTCTTCAAAATTGTCATTAAGAAAAGGAAAGTCTGGGACTTTCCTGGTGGTGCAGTGGTTAAGAATCCGTCTGCCAATGCAGGGGACACGGGTTCCAGCCCTGGTCTGGGAAGATCCCACATGCCGCAGAGCAACTAAGCCCGTACGTCACAACTACTGAGCCAGCGCTCTAGAGCCCGCGAGCCACAACTGCTGAGGCCACACGCCGCAACTACCGAAGCCCACGCACTCTAGGGCCTGTGTGCCGCAACTACTGAGCCCAGCTGCTGCAATTACTGAAGCCCGCACACTTAGAGCCCGTGCTCCGCAACAAGAGAAACCACAACAATCAGCAGTCCATGCACCACAACAAAGAGTAGCCTCCACTTGCCACAACCAGAGAAAGCCCGCGCGCAGCAACAAAGACCCAACACAGCCAAATATAAACAATAATAAAAATAAATAAATAAAGGCATCATCACATAAAAACAAAAGAGGAAATAATTTTTTCAAAAAACAATAACTGGTGGGGCAGTGGTTAAGAGTCCGTCTGCCAGTGCAGGAGACACGGGTTTGAGCCCTGGTCCGGGAAGATCCCACATGCTGCAGAGCAACTAAGCCCATGAGCCACAACTACTCAGCCTGCGCGTCCGGAGCCTGTGCTCCGCAACAAGAGGGGCCGTGGCAGCGACAGGCCCACGCACCACGATGAGGAGTGGCCCCTGCTCGCCGCAACTAGAGAAGGCCCTCGCACAGAAACGAAGACCCAACACAGCCAAAAATAAATAAAAAATCAATAAAAATATGTACATTTAAAAGGAAAACCTATACATTTCCCTTTCTGCAGATGTAGGTTTTCGAGGCAAGAGTAGAGCCTCAGAAAGAATGTCTGCAAACAGGACAATCACTAGTTCACTAAGTACAAGATGTAGGATACTTTTGAAGAATCCCATCACAGCTAGATAATTGGTCCAGAACCAAAAGTAAATACTGGAAGAAAAATGAAATCAACAGTGTACCACAGAGGTGGTAGGCAGACTGGCCTGGACTAAGACATCTTCAGTCATAGATAATAAGGGTGCTGATTTCTAAGCATCATTCTCCTCCCACTGTGGACTTCCTTCTGCGACAGTATAAGGATACCACCAGATCATCTTGAAATCAAGTCATGAAATGTACTTTTATATTTTTAAAAATCATTTCTTGTCCTTAAATTAACTTTTCTTGTCAGTTTAGTCAGGGTCCTCTATTACTTCTAAAACATTAAATCTTATTTGATTAGAGACAGGCTTCAAAAAATAAAAATAAACTATGATCAAATAGCAGGAACAAACAGTAGTAACTAAAATTTCTTCAATCTAAACTGAAGATGATTTCTGTATCTCTGTCTTTTACATTTGTCTCCATTGGGGAAAAAAAATTATGTACCTCATAATTCACTTGGCTGGAATCAATCAGACTGCATTTGTAAAATTTCATAAGACCAATGAGCTGTGCTAAACAGTACCACTATCCACCTGAGCAGAAATTACTATCCATAAGTTTCTTTACATAACTAACAAAACAAAAATTGAAACAAAAGAAGAACTACTAGAAAAATATTAGAGATTCATTTTTTAAGTCAGGAATTTGCCTTTAGTCAGTAATTTGCCTCATACATTATGATTTTCCCTGTGGAAACCCAATTATTATCCTGAAAACAAGACCACTTTAGAAAGCAAATGCATCGTGACAAAAGAAAGAAAAGGCAGGTTGATACATTATTAAAATAACTCACACGCCATACCCTGGGGAGTAAGGAAGCCATGGCAGAGCAGGCCCCCTTCTCCTCAATGGACAGCACAGCTGTGGGGAAGACACTGCAGCTAGCAGAAGCGTGTCACACTTCCTCAGGGAGGAAGCAAGTTACAGACCACTCTAGAGAGGGCGCCCATAAACTGATGGCCACGCTCATTACCCAACGTCCAGGCTACCCACAGGCTGACTGCAACCCAACTTTCCCACCATTCCCACAAAGGCCCCAGGAACCGTCAGGCCTCTGAGGCTCTGCCAATGCCCTTCCCCCTACCCAAATATCCTTTCCCTCCTCTCTCCGGAACTCAATCCTGCCCAGCTCTAAATGAACACACCAAGGCCTATTTCCCTAAGAATGCCTCTCTCAAAACCAAAATTACTTCCTCGAGAATGATCTGCCTCTTACTCATCCATCATTATCTTGGATTAAATACATCATGTAAGATGCCTTATCTGACCAACACAACTAGTTTAGAAATAAGAGTCATGTTTTAGACCATCTATGACATGACATGGCAACCATTCAGCTCACTAAAACCATTCCATAAACACTCTAATTGAATTTCCCAAAGAGTTGACCTAAAATAACCTAAATGCCAAGCATTCCAAGAACCGTCCTGAACCAAATTCACTTCTCATTCGAATGCCAATGTCATACACAGGGATGTTGTATTGTCTTGAAATGTACTTGCCTTTATCCAAAACTAGAATCTCTGATGAATCTATGGGACACACATGTAAAATATTCTGCAAAGTCAAAAAGCTTTATTTATCGTACTGTGCTTAATATTCAGCCAGACCTGCAGTTTTCTCGAAAACTTATACAATTACTGAGTATGCAAGAGGCATTAGAAGAGAGACTAAGTCTATTGAGAAGAAAACTGGAAGCGAAGGTCATCAATCATTTTCTACTTTGAATCATCTCTTTCATAAACAGGTAAATGCTCCTAAATTCCAGAATGAATGGAATTCAATACAGCAAAGTAAAATGCTTTCATTACATAAAATAAATATCTTGATGGACCTTCCACCATCTGTTTTAGTAACTTCAATTATAAAAAAAACCCTAAATTTAAGAAAAGTTATATCAACAGCTAAAATTGAGATTTTTTTTCCATCTATTACTTTGATTTTCCTGACCCATTTTTGAGAATTGTCAGCATTCTAGATCAAGAATTCCAAATTATTTCTTGAAGAGAGTGAGATTCCTCCCAAGTCATTTAACATGCTTACTAATCAATAAAGATATGAAAAAACAAAGACAAACCATATTTATGAAGCAAGCAAATTATATTAAAACACTGACTTTGAGAAAAGGTTGCTGCTTGCCAAGAAAATTTTATTATTATAAAACATTTTCTGTCATTTGTATTTCTTCATTTTCCCTTCCAGATTATCTGTGTAGCCTTGTAAACACATCAAAATCCAAAGCAGTTGAGATTTATCAATAAAATGTAAATCAATGCAAGAGAGCCAACTGCATAAATAAAACAAAAGTGTACCGAGCTTCCCTGGTGGAGCAGTGGTTGAGAGCCTGCCTGCCGATGCAGGGGACACGGCTTCGTGCCCCGGTCCGGGAAGGTCCCACATGCCGTGGAGCGGCTAGGCCCCTGAGCCATGGCCGCTGAGCCTGTGTGTCCGGAGCCTGTGCTCCACAACGGGAGAGGCCACAAGAGTGAGAGGCCTGTGTACTGAAAAAAAAAAAGCATACCACCATCATCCCAAGCAGACTACAATATAGCAAGCAGATTATAAAATAATAGTCTACAAGCCTGCTTTTTAAAATATATATCTAAATGCATTGAATATCTTATATAAAAAGCCAAGAGATAGAGATGAAACAAAATATTAAAAGTAAACGTCTCCTTCCCCAAAACCCTAACTCCCTTCCAGTCACGAGGAGAACATCACACAAACCCAAGCTGAGGGACAGTCTATGAAATACGTGAACCAGGACTCTTCAAAATTGTCATTAAGAAAAGGAAAGTCTGGGACTTTCCTGGTGGTGCAGTGGTTAAGAATCCGTCTGCCAATGCAGGGGACACGGGTTCCAGCCCTGGTCTGGGAAGATCCCACATGCCGCAGAGCAACTAAGCCCGTACGTCACAACTACTGAGCCAGCGCTCTAGAGCCCGCGAGCCACAACTGCTGAGGCCACACGCCGCAACTACCGAAGCCCACGCACTCTAGGGCCTGTGTGCCGCAACTACTGAGCCCAGCTGCTGCAATTACTGAAGCCCGCACACTTAGAGCCCGTGCTCCGCAACAAGAGAAACCACAACAATCAGCAGTCCATGCACCACAACAAAGAGTAGCCTCCACTTGCCACAACCAGAGAAAGCCCGCGCGCAGCAACAAAGACCCAACACAGCCAAATATAAACAATAATAAAAATAAATAAATAAAGGCATCATCACATAAAAACAAAAGAGGAAATAATTTTTTCAAAAAACAATAACTGGTGGGGCAGTGGTTAAGAGTCCGTCTGCCAGTGCAGGAGACACGGGTTTGAGCCCTGGTCCGGGAAGATCCCACATGCTGCAGAGCAACTAAGCCCATGAGCCACAACTACTCAGCCTGCGCGTCCGGAGCCTGTGCTCCGCAACAAGAGGGGCCGTGGCAGCGACAGGCCCACGCACCACGATGAGGAGTGGCCCCTGCTCGCCGCAACTAGAGAAGGCCCTCGCACAGAAACGAAGACCCAACACAGCCAAAAATAAATAAAAAATCAATAAAAATATGTACATTTAAAAGGAAAACCTATACATTTCCCTTTCTGCAGATGTAGGTTTTCGAGGCAAGAGTAGAGCCTCAGAAAGAATGTCTGCAAACAGGACAATCACTAGTTCACTAAGTACAAGATGTAGGATACTTTTGAAGAATCCCATCACAGCTAGATAATTGGTCCAGAACCAAAAGTAAATACTGGAAGAAAAATGAAATCAACAGTGTACCACAGAGGTGGTAGGCAGACTGGCCTGGACTAAGACATCTTCAGTCATAGATAATAAGGGTGCTGATTTCTAAGCATCATTCTCCTCCCACTGTGGACTTCCTTCTGCGACAGTATAAGGATACCACCAGATCATCTTGAAATCAAGTCATGAAATGTACTTTTATATTTTTAAAAATCATTTCTTGTCCTTAAATTAACTTTTCTTGTCAGTTTAGTCAGGGTCCTCTATTACTTCTAAAACATTAAATCTTATTTGATTAGAGACAGGCTTCAAAAAATAAAAATAAACTATGATCAAATAGCAGGAACAAACAGTAGTAACTAAAATTTCTTCAATCTAAACTGAAGATGATTTCTGTATCTCTGTCTTTTACATTTGTCTCCATTGGGGAAAAAAAATTATGTACCTCATAATTCACTTGGCTGGAATCAATCAGACTGCATTTGTAAAATTTCATAAGACCAATGAGCTGTGCTAAACAGTACCACTATCCACCTGAGCAGAAATTACTATCCATAAGTTTCTTTACATAACTAACAAAACAAAAATTGAAACAAAAGAAGAACTACTAGAAAAATATTAGAGATTCATTTTTTAAGTCAGGAATTTGCCTTTAGTCAGTAATTTGCCTCATACATTATGATTTTCCCTGTGGAAACCCAATTATTATCCTGAAAACAAGACCACTTTAGAAAGCAAATGCATCGTGACAAAAGAAAGAAAAGGCAGGTTGATACATTATTAAAATAACTCACACGCCATACCCTGGGGAGTAAGGAAGCCATGGCAGAGCAGGCCCCCTTCTCCTCAATGGACAGCACAGCTGTGGGGAAGACACTGCAGCTAGCAGAAGCGTGTCACACTTCCTCAGGGAGGAAGCAAGTTACAGACCACTCTAGAGAGGGCGCCCATAAACTGATGGCCACGCTCATTACCCAACGTCCAGGCTACCCACAGGCTGACTGCAACCCAACTTTCCCACCATTCCCACAAAGGCCCCAGGAACCGTCAGGCCTCTGAGGCTCTGCCAATGCCCTTCCCCCTACCCAAATATCCTTTCCCTCCTCTCTCCGGAACTCAATCCTGCCCAGCTCTAAATGAACACACCAAGGCCTATTTCCCTAAGAATGCCTCTCTCAAAACCAAAATTACTTCCTCGAGAATGATCTGCCTCTTACTCATCCATCATTATCTTGGATTAAATACATCATGTAAGATGCCTTATCTGACCAACACAACTAGTTTAGAAATAAGAGTCATGTTTTAGACCATCTATGACATGACATGGCAACCATTCAGCTCACTAAAACCATTCCATAAACACTCTAATTGAATTTCCCAAAGAGTTGACCTAAAATAACCTAAATGCCAAGCATTCCAAGAACCGTCCTGAACCAAATTCACTTCTCATTCGAATGCCAATGTCATACACAGGGATGTTGTATTGTCTTGAAATGTACTTGCCTTTATCCAAAACTAGAATCTCTGATGAATCTATGGGACACACATGTAAAATATTCTGCAAAGTCAAAAAGCTTTATTTATCGTACTGTGCTTAATATTCAGCCAGACCTGCAGTTTTCTCGAAAACTTATACAATTACTGAGTATGCAAGAAGCATTAGAAGAGAGACTAAGTCTATTGAGAAGAAAACTGGAAGCGAAGGTCATCAATCATTTTCTACTTTGAATCATCTCTTTCATAAACAGGTAAATGCTCCTAAATTCCAGAATGAATGGAATTCAATACAGCAAAGTAAAATGCTTTCATTACATAAAATAAATATCTTGATGGACCTTCCACCATCTGTTTTAGTAACTTCAATTATAAAAAAAACCCTAAATTTAAGAAAAGTTATATCAACAGCTAAAATTGAGATTTTTTTTCCATCTATTACTTTGATTTTCCTGACCCATTTTTGAGAATTGTCAGCATTCTAGATCAAGAATTCCAAATTATTTCTTGAAGAGAGTGAGATTCCTCCCAAGTCATTTAACATGCTTACTAATCAATAAAGATATGAAAAAACAAAGACAAACCATATTTATGAAGCAAGCAAATTATATTAAAACACTGACTTTGAGAAAAGGTTGCTGCTTGCCAAGAAAATTTTATTATTATAAAACATTTTCTGTCATTTGTATTTCTTCATTTTCCCTTCCAGATTATCTGTGTAGCCTTGTAAACACATCAAAATCCAAAGCAGTTGAGATTTATCAATAAAATGTAAATCAATGCAAGAGAGCCAACTGCATAAATAAAACAAAAGTGTACCGAGCTTCCCTGGTGGAGCAGTGGTTGAGAGCCTGCCTGCCGATGCAGGGGACACGGCTTCGTGCCCCGGTCCGGGAAGGTCCCACATGCCGTGGAGCGGCTAGGCCCCTGAGCCATGGCCGCTGAGCCTGTGTGTCCGGAGCCTGTGCTCCACAACGGGAGAGGCCACAAGAGTGAGAGGCCTGTGTACTGAAAAAAAAAAAGCATACCACCATCATCCCAAGCAGACTACAATATAGCAAGCAGATTATAAAATAATAGTCTACAAGCCTGCTTTTTAAAATATATATCTAAATGCATTGAATATCTTATATAAAAAGCCAAGAGATAGAGATGAAACAAAATATTAAAAGTAAACGTCTCCTTCCCCAAAACCCTAACTCCCTTCCAGTCACGAGGAGAACATCACACAAACCCAAGCTGAGGGACAGTCTATGAAATACGTGAACCAGGACTCTTCAAAATTGTCATTAAGAAAAGGAAAGTCTGGGACTTTCCTGGTGGTGCAGTGGTTAAGAATCCGTCTGCCAATGCAGGGGACACGGGTTCCAGCCCTGGTCTGGGAAGATCCCACATGCCGCAGAGCAACTAAGCCCGTACGTCACAACTACTGAGCCAGCGCTCTAGAGCCCGCGAGCCACAACTGCTGAGGCCACACGCCGCAACTACCGAAGCCCACGCACTCTAGGGCCTGTGTGCCGCAACTACTGAGCCCAGCTGCTGCAATTACTGAAGCCCGCACACTTAGAGCCCGTGCTCCGCAACAAGAGAAACCACAACAATCAGCAGTCCATGCACCACAACAAAGAGTAGCCTCCACTTGCCACAACCAGAGAAAGCCCGCGCGCAGCAACAAAGACCCAACACAGCCAAATATAAACAATAATAAAAATAAATAAATAAAGGCATCATCACATAAAAACAAAAGAGGAAATAATTTTTTCAAAAAACAATAACTGGTGGGGCAGTGGTTAAGAGTCCGTCTGCCAGTGCAGGAGACACGGGTTTGAGCCCTGGTCCGGGAAGATCCCACATGCTGCAGAGCAACTAAGCCCATGAGCCACAACTACTCAGCCTGCGCGTCCGGAGCCTGTGCTCCGCAACAAGAGGGGCCGTGGCAGCGACAGGCCCACGCACCACGATGAGGAGTGGCCCCTGCTCGCCGCAACTAGAGAAGGCCCTCGCACAGAAACGAAGACCCAACACAGCCAAAAATAAATAAAAAATCAATAAAAATATGTACATTTAAAAGGAAAACCTATACATTTCCCTTTCTGCAGATGTAGGTTTTCGAGGCAAGAGTAGAGCCTCAGAAAGAATGTCTGCAAACAGGACAATCACTAGTTCACTAAGTACAAGATGTAGGATACTTTTGAAGAATCCCATCACAGCTAGATAATTGGTCCAGAACCAAAAGTAAATACTGGAAGAAAAATGAAATCAACAGTGTACCACAGAGGTGGTAGGCAGACTGGCCTGGACTAAGACATCTTCAGTCATAGATAATAAGGGTGCTGATTTCTAAGCATCATTCTCCTCCCACTGTGGACTTCCTTCTGCGACAGTATAAGGATACCACCAGATCATCTTGAAATCAAGTCATGAAATGTACTTTTATATTTTTAAAAATCATTTCTTGTCCTTAAATTAACTTTTCTTGTCAGTTTAGTCAGGGTCCTCTATTACTTCTAAAACATTAAATCTTATTTGATTAGAGACAGGCTTCAAAAAATAAAAATAAACTATGATCAAATAGCAGGAACAAACAGTAGTAACTAAAATTTCTTCAATCTAAACTGAAGATGATTTCTGTATCTCTGTCTTTTACATTTGTCTCCATTGGGGAAAAAAAATTATGTACCTCATAATTCACTTGGCTGGAATCAATCAGACTGCATTTGTAAAATTTCATAAGACCAATGAGCTGTGCTAAACAGTACCACTATCCACCTGAGCAGAAATTACTATCCATAAGTTTCTTTACATAACTAACAAAACAAAAATTGAAACAAAAGAAGAACTACTAGAAAAATATTAGAGATTCATTTTTTAAGTCAGGAATTTGCCTTTAGTCAGTAATTTGCCTCATACATTATGATTTTCCCTGTGGAAACCCAATTATTATCCTGAAAACAAGACCACTTTAGAAAGCAAATGCATCGTGACAAAAGAAAGAAAAGGCAGGTTGATACATTATTAAAATAACTCACACGCCATACCCTGGGGAGTAAGGAAGCCATGGCAGAGCAGGCCCCCTTCTCCTCAATGGACAGCACAGCTGTGGGGAAGACACTGCAGCTAGCAGAAGCGTGTCACACTTCCTCAGGGAGGAAGCAAGTTACAGACCACTCTAGAGAGGGCGCCCATAAACTGATGGCCACGCTCATTACCCAACGTCCAGGCTACCCACAGGCTGACTGCAACCCAACTTTCCCACCATTCCCACAAAGGCCCCAGGAACCGTCAGGCCTCTGAGGCTCTGCCAATGCCCTTCCCCCTACCCAAATATCCTTTCCCTCCTCTCTCCGGAACTCAATCCTGCCCAGCTCTAAATGAACACACCAAGGCCTATTTCCCTAAGAATGCCTCTCTCAAAACCAAAATTACTTCCTCGAGAATGATCTGCCTCTTACTCATCCATCATTATCTTGGATTAAATACATCATGTAAGATGCCTTATCTGACCAACACAACTAGTTTAGAAATAAGAGTCATGTTTTAGACCATCTATGACATGACATGGCAACCATTCAGCTCACTAAAACCATTCCATAAACACTCTAATTGAATTTCCCAAAGAGTTGACCTAAAATAACCTAAATGCCAAGCATTCCAAGAACCGTCCTGAACCAAATTCACTTCTCATTCGAATGCCAATGTCATACACAGGGATGTTGTATTGTCTTGAAATGTACTTGCCTTTATCCAAAACTAGAATCTCTGATGAATCTATGGGACACACATGTAAAATATTCTGCAAAGTCAAAAAGCTTTATTTATCGTACTGTGCTTAATATTCAGCCAGACCTGCAGTTTTCTCGAAAACTTATACAATTACTGAGTATGCAAGAAGCATTAGAAGAGAGACTAAGTCTATTGAGAAGAAAACTGGAAGCGAAGGTCATCAATCATTTTCTACTTTGAATCATCTCTTTCATAAACAGGTAAATGCTCCTAAATTCCAGAATGAATGGAATTCAATACAGCAAAGTAAAATGCTTTCATTACATAAAATAAATATCTTGATGGACCTTCCACCATCTGTTTTAGTAACTTCAATTATAAAAAAAACCCTAAATTTAAGAAAAGTTATATCAACAGCTAAAATTGAGATTTTTTTTCCATCTATTACTTTGATTTTCCTGACCCATTTTTGAGAATTGTCAGCATTCTAGATCAAGAATTCCAAATTATTTCTTGAAGAGAGTGAGATTCCTCCCAAGTCATTTAACATGCTTACTAATCAATAAAGATATGAAAAAACAAAGACAAACCATATTTATGAAGCAAGCAAATTATATTAAAACACTGACTTTGAGAAAAGGTTGCTGCTTGCCAAGAAAATTTTATTATTATAAAACATTTTCTGTCATTTGTATTTCTTCATTTTCCCTTCCAGATTATCTGTGTAGCCTTGTAAACACATCAAAATCCAAAGCAGTTGAGATTTATCAATAAAATGTAAATCAATGCAAGAGAGCCAACTGCATAAATAAAACAAAAGTGTACCGAGCTTCCCTGGTGGAGCAGTGGTTGAGAGCCTGCCTGCCGATGCAGGGGACACGGCTTCGTGCCCCGGTCCGGGAAGGTCCCACATGCCGTGGAGCGGCTAGGCCCCTGAGCCATGGCCGCTGAGCCTGTGTGTCCGGAGCCTGTGCTCCACAACGGGAGAGGCCACAAGAGTGAGAGGCCTGTGTACTGAAAAAAAAAAAGCATACCACCATCATCCCAAGCAGACTACAATATAGCAAGCAGATTATAAAATAATAGTCTACAAGCCTGCTTTTTAAAATATATATCTAAATGCATTGAATATCTTATATAAAAAGCCAAGAGATAGAGATGAAACAAAATATTAAAAGTAAACGTCTCCTTCCCCAAAACCCTAACTCCCTTCCAGTCACGAGGAGAACATCACACAAACCCAAGCTGAGGGACAGTCTATGAAATACGTGAACCAGGACTCTTCAAAATTGTCATTAAGAAAAGGAAAGTCTGGGACTTTCCTGGTGGTGCAGTGGTTAAGAATCCGTCTGCCAATGCAGGGGACACGGGTTCCAGCCCTGGTCTGGGAAGATCCCACATGCCGCAGAGCAACTAAGCCCGTACGTCACAACTACTGAGCCAGCGCTCTAGAGCCCGCGAGCCACAACTGCTGAGGCCACACGCCGCAACTACCGAAGCCCACGCACTCTAGGGCCTGTGTGCCGCAACTACTGAGCCCAGCTGCTGCAATTACTGAAGCCCGCACACTTAGAGCCCGTGCTCCGCAACAAGAGAAACCACAACAATCAGCAGTCCATGCACCACAACAAAGAGTAGCCTCCACTTGCCACAACCAGAGAAAGCCCGCGCGCAGCAACAAAGACCCAACACAGCCAAATATAAACAATAATAAAAATAAATAAATAAAGGCATCATCACATAAAAACAAAAGAGGAAATAATTTTTTCAAAAAACAATAACTGGTGGGGCAGTGGTTAAGAGTCCGTCTGCCAGTGCAGGAGACACGGGTTTGAGCCCTGGTCCGGGAAGATCCCACATGCTGCAGAGCAACTAAGCCCATGAGCCACAACTACTCAGCCTGCGCGTCCGGAGCCTGTGCTCCGCAACAAGAGGGGCCGTGGCAGCGACAGGCCCACGCACCACGATGAGGAGTGGCCCCTGCTCGCCGCAACTAGAGAAGGCCCTCGCACAGAAACGAAGACCCAACACAGCCAAAAATAAATAAAAAATCAATAAAAATATGTACATTTAAAAGGAAAACCTATACATTTCCCTTTCTGCAGATGTAGGTTTTCGAGGCAAGAGTAGAGCCTCAGAAAGAATGTCTGCAAACAGGACAATCACTAGTTCACTAAGTACAAGATGTAGGATACTTTTGAAGAATCCCATCACAGCTAGATAATTGGTCCAGAACCAAAAGTAAATACTGGAAGAAAAATGAAATCAACAGTGTACCACAGAGGTGGTAGGCAGACTGGCCTGGACTAAGACATCTTCAGTCATAGATAATAAGGGTGCTGATTTCTAAGCATCATTCTCCTCCCACTGTGGACTTCCTTCTGCGACAGTATAAGGATACCACCAGATCATCTTGAAATCAAGTCATGAAATGTACTTTTATATTTTTAAAAATCATTTCTTGTCCTTAAATTAACTTTTCTTGTCAGTTTAGTCAGGGTCCTCTATTACTTCTAAAACATTAAATCTTATTTGATTAGAGACAGGCTTCAAAAAATAAAAATAAACTATGATCAAATAGCAGGAACAAACAGTAGTAACTAAAATTTCTTCAATGTAAACTGAAGATGATTTCTGTATCTCTGTCTTTTACATTTGTCTCCATTGGGGAAAAAAAATTATGTACCTCATAATTCACTTGGCTGGAATCAATCAGACTGCATTTGTAAAATTTCATAAGACCAATGAGCTGTGCTAAACAGTACCACTATCCACCTGAGCAGAAATTACTATCCATAAGTTTCTTTACATAACTAACAAAACAAAAATTGAAACAAAAGAAGAACTACTAGAAAAATATTAGAGATTCATTTTTTAAGTCAGGAATTTGCCTTTAGTCAGTAATTTGCCTCATACATTATGATTTTCCCTGTGGAAACCCAATTATTATCCTGAAAACAAGACCACTTTAGAAAGCAAATGCATCGTGACAAAAGAAAGAAAAGGCAGGTTGATACATTATTAAAATAACTCACACGCCATACCCTGGGGAGTAAGGAAGCCATGGCAGAGCAGGCCCCCTTCTCCTCAATGGACAGCACAGCTGTGGGGAAGACACTGCAGCTAGCAGAAGCGTGTCACACTTCCTCAGGGAGGAAGCAAGTTACAGACCACTCTAGAGAGGGCGCCCATAAACTGATGGCCACGCTCATTACCCAACGTCCAGGCTACCCACAGGCTGACTGCAACCCAACTTTCCCACCATTCCCACAAAGGCCCCAGGAACCGTCAGGCCTCTGAGGCTCTGCCAATGCCCTTCCCCCTACCCAAATATCCTTTCCCTCCTCTCTCCGGAACTCAATCCTGCCCAGCTCTAAATGAACACACCAAGGCCTATTTCCCTAAGAATGCCTCTCTCAAAACCAAAATTACTTCCTCGAGAATGATCTGCCTCTTACTCATCCATCATTATCTTGGATTAAATACATCATGTAAGATGCCTTATCTGACCAACACAACTAGTTTAGAAATAAGAGTCATGTTTTAGACCATCTATGACATGACATGGCAACCATTCAGCTCACTAAAACCATTCCATAAACACTCTAATTGAATTTCCCAAAGAGTTGACCTAAAATAACCTAAATGCCAAGCATTCCAAGAACCGTCCTGAACCAAATTCACTTCTCATTCGAATGCCAATGTCATACACAGGGATGTTGTATTGTCTTGAAATGTACTTGCCTTTATCCAAAACTAGAATCTCTGATGAATCTATGGGACACACATGTAAAATATTCTGCAAAGTCAAAAAGCTTTATTTATCGTACTGTGCTTAATATTCAGCCAGACCTGCAGTTTTCTCGAAAACTTATACAATTACTGAGTATGCAAGAAGCATTAGAAGAGAGACTAAGTCTATTGAGAAGAAAACTGGAAGCGAAGGTCATCAATCATTTTCTACTTTGAATCATCTCTTTCATAAACAGGTAAATGCTCCTAAATTCCAGAATGAATGGAATTCAATACAGCAAAGTAAAATGCTTTCATTACATAAAATAAATATCTTGATGGACCTTCCACCATCTGTTTTAGTAACTTCAATTATAAAAAAAACCCTAAATTTAAGAAAAGTTATATCAACAGCTAAAATTGAGATTTTTTTTCCATCTATTACTTTGATTTTCCTGACCCATTTTTGAGAATTGTCAGCATTCTAGATCAAGAATTCCAAATTATTTCTTGAAGAGAGTGAGATTCCTCCCAAGTCATTTAACATGCTTACTAATCAATAAAGATATGAAAAAACAAAGACAAACCATATTTATGAAGCAAGCAAATTATATTAAAACACTGACTTTGAGAAAAGGTTGCTGCTTGCCAAGAAAATTTTATTATTATAAAACATTTTCTGTCATTTGTATTTCTTCATTTTCCCTTCCAGATTATCTGTGTAGCCTTGTAAACACATCAAAATCCAAAGCAGTTGAGATTTATCAATAAAATGTAAATCAATGCAAGAGAGCCAACTGCATAAATAAAACAAAAGTGTACCGAGCTTCCCTGGTGGAGCAGT
>NW_027671799.1:0-156664 GCF_964165515.1 Mesoplodon bidens | reverse complement strand
CTTAGAATTGAGTCACAGTGTGCCGTGTGTGTGTGGGGTGGGGGCTACTATGGTCTGAGCATAGAGTCACAGTGAGGTGTGTTGTGTGTGTGTATATGTGCTGGTATGGACAGCACATTGAGTCACAAAGAGGCATGCGTATGTGTGCGTATGTGTGTGTGTGTATGTGGTGGTGTAGAGTGTGCGTTGAGTCACAGTATGGTGTGTGTGTGCTGGTAGAGGCTGCACACTGAATCACAGGTGTGTGTGTGGGGGGCTGGTATGGGCTTTCCATTGAGTCACTGAGGTGTCTGTGTGTGTCTGTGTGTGTGATGGTATAGGTGGTTCACTAAGTCACAGTGAGCCATGTATGAGTGTGTGTTTGTGTGTGTGTGTGTTCTGGCATAGGCTGAGCATTGAGTCACAGTGCACCGTGTGTTGTGTGTGTGGGTTGTACAGTCTGAGCATTGACTGACAGATGTGTTGTGTGTGTGTATGTGCTGGTATGGACGGTGCATTCAGTCACAATGAGCCGTGCGTGTGTGTGTGTCTTTGTGATGGTGTAGAGTGTGCACTGAGTCACAGTATGGTGTGTATATGTGTGCTGCTATAGGCTTAGCATTGAATCACAGGTGTGGGAGTGTGTGTGCTGCTATGGGCTTTGTATTGACTCACTGAGGTGTGTGTGTGTGTGTGTGTGTGGTGCTACAGACTGTGCATTGAGTCATGTGAGCCTTGCGTGTGTACATCTGAGTGCTGATATAGGCTGTGAACTGAGTCACAGTGAGTTACGTGTGTCTGTGTGTGTGCTCGTACAGACTGTGCATTGAGTCACAGCATGTGTGTGTGTGTGTACTGCTATAGGCTGTGCATTGAGTCAATGAGGTGTGTGTGTGTGTGCTGGTATAGGCTGAGCATTGAATCACGGGTGTGTCTGCACTGGTATGGGTGGACCACTGAATCAATTAAGTGTGTGTATGTGTGCATGTGTGCTCGTATGGGCTTTGCATTGAGTCACTGAGGTGTATGTGTGTGGGGGGGGGGCTAGTATAGTCTGATCATTGAGTCACAGTGAGGTGTGTTGTGTGTGTGTATGTGCTGGTATGGACTCTCTTGAGCCACAATTAGCCATGTGTGTGTGTGTGTACGTAGTGGTCTAGGGTGTGCATTGAGTCACAGCTGTGTGTGTGTGTGTATGTGTGTGCTGGTTTAGGCTGAGCATTGAATCACAGGTGTGTGTATGTGTTTGTGTGTGCTGGTATGGGCTTTGCATTGAGTCACTGAGGTGTATGTGTGAGTGTGTGTGTGGTGCTACAGACTGTTCACTAGGTCACAGCCTTGTGTGTGTGTGTCTGTGTGATGATATAGCCTGTGCACTGAGTCACAGTGAGTTATGTGTGTGTGTGTGTGCTGGTAGAGACTGTGCATTGAGTCACAGTGAGTATGTGTGTGTGTTTTTGTGTGGTGCTACAGACTGTGCATTGAGTCACAGTGAGCCTTGTGTTTGAGTGCTGATATAGGCTGTGAACTGAGTCACAATGAGTTATGTGTGTCTATGTGTGCTGGTATTGACTGTGCATGGAGTCACAATGAGTTTTGTGTGTGTGTGTGTGCTCCTATAGACTGCATTGAGTCATAGGGAGCATGTGTGTGTGTGTGGGCTGCTATAGGCTGAGCATTCAGTCACAGTGTGCCGTGTGTGTGTGTTGTGTGTGGGGGTAGTACAGTCTGAGCATTGAGTTACAGTGAGATGTGGTGTGTGTGTGTGTGTGTGTGCTGGTATGAAATGTACATTGAGTCACATTAAGCCTTGCGTGTGTGTGTGGGTTTGTGTGTGTGTGTGTGCTGGTAGAGGCTGAGCATTGAATCAGAGGTGTGTGTGTGTTTATGTGTGTCTGTGTGCGCTGGAATGGGCTTTGCATTGAGTCACTGAGTTGTGTGTGGGGGGGCTACAGACTGTGCATTGAGTCACAGTGCATTGAGTCATTGTGCATTGAGGCACAATGAGTTGTGTGTGTGTGCTTGTATACACTGTGCATTGACTCTCAGCATGTGTGTGTGTGTGTGTGAGTGCTGATATAGGCTGTGAACTGAGTCACAGTGAGTTATGTGTGTCTGTGTGTGTGTGCTGGTATTGACTGTGCATTGAGTCACAGTGAGCATGTGTGTGTGTGTGTGTGTGCTGCTATAGGCTGTGCATTGAGTCACAGTGAGCCGTGTGTGTGCGGGTGCTGGTATATGCTCTGCACTGAGTTACAGTGAGTCATGTGTTTCTGTGTCTGTGCTGGTATAATCTGAGCATTGAGTCACAGTTCAGTGTGTGTATACGTGTGTGTGTGCTGGTATGGGCTTTGCATTGAGTCCCTGAGGGGTGTGTGTGTGTGTGTTGTGAAGATATAGGCTGTGCATTCATTCATAGTGAGCCATGTGTGTCTGGGACTGGGGGCAGGCATACGGTGCACTGAGTCACAGTGAGCCATGTGTTTGTGTGTGTATGTGTGTGAGTGTGCTGGTATAATCAGATCATTGAGTCACAGTGAGGTGTGCTGTGTGCGTGTATTTGCTTTTATGGACAGCGCATTGAGTCTCATTGAGCTGTGCATATCTGTGTGTGTGTGTGTTTGTATTTCATGGTGTGGAATGTGCGTGAGTTACTGTAAGGTGAGTGTGTTTGTGTGTGCTGGTACAGGCTGAGCACTGAGTCACATTTAGGTGTGTGTGTGGGTGTGGGTAATGGGCTTTGCATTGAGTCACTGAAGCCTGTATGTGTGTCTGTGTGGTGCTATAGACTGTTCATTGAGTCAAATTGAGACGTGTGTATGCGTGTGTACTGGTATAGGCTGTGCATTGCGTCACAGTGAGCTCTGTGTTTGTGTATGTGTGTGCAGTATACGCTGTGCATTCACTCACAGTGAGGTTTGTGTGTGTAGTGGTTTGGGCTGTGCATTGTGTCACAGTGAGCCATGTATGTCCATGTGCGTGTTTCTGTGCTGCTTTAGGCAGTGCATTGAGTCACAGTGAGCCATGTGTGTATGTGTGTGTGTGTAATGATATAAGCTGGGCATTGAGTCACAGTGAGCCATGTGTGTGGGAGTCGGGGAAGGTGTACACTGTGCACTGAGTCACAGTGAGCCGTGTGTTTGTGTGTGTGTGTGTGTGTGTGTGATGGTATAACTGGTTCATTGAGTCACAGTGAGCCATGTATGAGTGCGTGTTTGTGTGTGTGTGTGTTCTGGTACAGCCTGAGCTTTCAGTCATAGTGCGCCGTGTGTGTGTGTGTTGTGTGTGTTGGTAGTACAGTCTGAGCATTGAGTTACAGTGAGATGTGTTGTGTGTATCTGGGCTGGTATGAAATGTACATTGAATCACAAGGAGCCAAGCATGTGTGTGTGTGTGTTTGTGTGTGTGCTGGTAGAGGCTGAGCACTGAATCACGTTTAGGTGTGTATGTGTGTGTGTGCGCGCTGGTATGGGCTTTTCATTGAGTCACTGATGTGTGTGTGGGCGGGCTACAGACTGTGCACTGAGTCACAGTGAGTTATGTGTATCTGTGTGTGCTGGTATTGACTGGGCACTGAGTCACAATGAGCTGTGTGTGTGTGCTCGTATAGACTGTGCATTGAGTCACAGTCAGCATGTGTGTGTGTGTGTGTGTGCTGGTATGGGATTGCATTGAGTCACTGAGGTGTGTGTGTGTGTGGTGCTACAGACTATGCATTCAGTCACAGTGAGCCTTGCGTGTGTGTGTCTGAGTGCTGATATAGGCTGTGAACTGAGTCACAGTGAGTTATGTGTGTCTGTGTGTGTGCTGGTATTGACTGTGCATTGAGTCACAATGAGTTATGTGTATGTATGCTCGTATAGACTGTGCAATGAGTCACAGTCAGCAGGTGTGTGTGTGTGTGTGTGTGCTGGTATGGGCTTTGCATTGAGTCACTGAGGTGTATGTGTGTGTGTGTGTGGTGCTACAGACTGTGCATTGAGTCACAGTGAGCCTTGCGTGTGTGTTTGAGTGGTGATATAGGCTGTGAACTGAGTCACAATGAGTTGTGTGTGTGTGTGTGTGTGCTGGTATTGACTGTGCGCTCAGTCACAATGAGTTGTGTGTGCTTGTATAGACGGCGCATTGAGTCACAGTCAGCATGTGTGTGTGTGTGTGCTGCTACAAGATGTGCATTGAGTCACAATGAGGTGTGTGTGTATGTGTGTGTGTTGGTATAGGCTGAGCATTGAATCACAGTTCGGGGTGTGTGTGTGTGCACTGGTATGGGTGGAGCATTGAATCAGGTGTGTGTATGTGTGCATGTGTGCTCGTATGGGCTTTGCATTGAGTCAGTGAGGTGTATGTGTGTGTGTGTGGGGGGGGCTATTACAGTCTGAGCACTGAGTCACAGTGAGGAGTGTCTGTGTGTGTGTCCTGCTATAGGCTGTGCATTGTATCACAGTGAACCTTGTGTGTGTATGTGTGTTTGCGTATGCATGTGTGTGTGTGACGATACAGGCTAAGCATTGAGCCACGGAGGTGTGTATGTGTGTGTGTTGATACAAACTGTGCATTGAGTCACAGTGAGCCATGTGTGTGTGTGTGTGTAGGTAAGGATGGTGCATTGAGTCACAGTGAGCCATGTTTGCATGCTGGTATAGGTGTTGCATTTTGTCACAGTGAGCGGTGTGTGTGTGTGTGTGTGTGTGTGTGCTGCAATAGGCTGTGCATTGAGTCACAGTAAAGTGTGTTTTTGTGTGTATGTGCTGGTATAGGCTGTGCTTTGTGTCACAGTGACGTGTGTCTGTGTGTGTGTCCTGCTATAGGCTGTGCATTGTATCACAGTGAACCTTGTGTGTGTATGTGTGTTTGTGTATGCATGTGTGTGTGTGACGATACAGGCTGAGCATTGAGTCACGGAGGTGTGTATGTGTGTGTGTTGATACAAACTGTGCATTGAGTCACAGTGAGCCGTGTGTTTGTGTATGTGTGTGTCTGTGTGTGTGGACTGGTATTTGCCGTGCGTTGAGTCACAATGAGACGTGTTGGGGGGTGTGGAATAGTCTGAGCACTGAGTCACAGATGGGTGGTGTGTATTTACTGGTATGGACGCTGCATTCAGTCACAATGAGCCGTGCGTGTGTGTGTGTCTTTGTGATGGTTCAGAGAGTGCACTGAGTCACAGTATGGTGTGTATATGTGTGTTGGTATAGGCTGACCATTGAAACACAGTAAGGTGTGTGTGTGTGTGTGTCTGTGTGTATGAGTGTGCTGGTATGGGCTTTGCATTGACTCACTGAGGTGTATGTGTGTGTTTGTGTGTGTGGTGCTACACACAGTGCACTGAGTCACAGTGAGCCTTGTGTGTGTGTGTCTGCGTGCTGATATAGCCTGTGCACTGTGTCACAGTGAGTTCTGTGTGTGTGCTGGTATAGAGTGTGCATTGGGTCACAATGAGTTGTGTGTGTGTGTGCTCGTATAGACTGTGCATTATTCACAGTGAGCATGTGTGTTTGTGTGTGTCCACGCTGGTATAGGTTGTGCAGTGAGTCACAGTGAGGGGTGTTTGTGTGTGTGTGTGTGTGAGTGTGCTCATATAATCAGATCATTGAGTCACAGTGAGGTGTGTGCTGTGTGTGTATGTGCTCGTATGGACAGTGCATTGAGTCAGAGTGAGCCGTGAATGTGTGTGTGTTTGTATTTTGTATTTCATGGTGTGGAATGTGCATGAGTTACCTTAAGATGTGTGTGTTTGTGTGCGCAGGTATGGGCTAAGCATTGAGTCACACTTACGTGTGTGTGTGTGTGTGCCGGTAGGGGCTTTGCATTGAGTCACTGAGGCCTGTATGTGTGTTTGTGTGGTGCTACAGAGCGTTCGTTGAGTCACAGTGAGCTGTGTGTGTGTGTGTGTGTGCAGGTATACGCCGTGCATTCAGTCACAGTGAGGCTTGTGTGTGTACTGGTATGGACTGCATTGTGTCGCACTGAGCCATGTATGTCCATGTGTGTGTTTGTGTGCTGCTATAGGCAGTGCATTGAGTCACAGAGAGCCATGTGTGTGTGTCTGTGCTGGTATAGGCTGTGCACTGAGTCACAGTGAGCCTGCTGTTTGTGGTAGTACAGGCTGTGCATTGAGTCTGTGAGCTACGTATGTGTGTGTGTGTATTTGTGTTCCGGTAGAGACTGGGCACTGAGTCACAGTTAGCCATGTGTGTTTGTGTGTCTGTTTGTCTTGGTATCGGTGGTTCACTGAGTCACAGTGAACCATGTATGAGTGCGTGTTTGTGTGTGTCTGTGTTCTGGTATAGGCTGAGCATTGAGTCACAGTATGCCGTGTGTGTGTGTGCTGGTAGAGTCTGAGAATTGAGTCACAGTGAGGTGCGTGTGCATGTGTGTATGTGCTGGTATGGATGGTGCACTGAATCACAGAGCTGTGCATGCGTGTGTGTGCATGTGCTGGTACAGACTGTGCACTGAGTCACAGCTGTGTGTGTGTGTGTGCATGCTGGTATAGGCTGTGCATTGAGTCACAGTGAGGTGTGTGTGTGGGGGGGGTGCATGTGCTAGTATAGGCTTTGCATTGAGTCACTGAGCTGTGTGTGTGTGTGTGTGTGTAGGTATACGCTGTGTATTGACTCAGTGAGCCATGTGTGCTTGTGTGTGTATGTGTGCTACCATAGACTGTGCATTGATTCACAGCTGTGTGTGTGTGTGTGTGTGTGAGCGCTGGTATAGGCTGTGCAGTGAGTCACAGAGGGGTGTTTGTGAGTGTGTGCGTGTGCTGGTATAGGCTTTGAGTCACATTGAGCCGCATGTGTGTGTGATGGTATAGGTGGTTCACTGAGTCACAGTGAGCCATGTATGAGTGCCTGTTTGTGTGTGTGTGTGTGTTCTGGTATAGGCTGAGCATTGAGTCACTGTGCACCGTGTGTGTGTATGTTGTGTGTGTGGGTAGTACAGTCTGAGCATTGAGTTACAGTGAGGTGTGTGTGTGTTTGTGCTGGTATAAAATGTACATTGAGTCACAATGAGCCATGCGTGTGTGTGTGTGTGTGCTGGTAGACGCTGAGCATTGAATCAGGTTGTGTGTGTGAAGACATAAGCTGTGCATTCTGTCACAGTGAGCCGTGTGTTTGTGTGTGTGAGTGTGCTGGTATGGGCTTTGCATTGAGTCACTGAGGTGTCTGTGTGTGTTTCTGTATTGCTGGTATAGGCAGAGCATTGAGTCACAGTGCGTCGTGGTTAGGTGTGTGTGTGGTGAGGGGTGGCTGGTAGAGTCTGAGCATTGAGTCACAGTGAGTGGTGCATGTGTGTGTGTGTGTTTGTAGTTCATGTTGTGGAATGTGCATGAGTTACTGTAAGGTGTGTGTGTGTGTGCTGGTACAGGCTGAACACTGAGTCACACGTGTGTGTGTGTGTGCTGGTATGGGCTTTGCAGAGTCACTGAGGCCTGTATGTGTGTTTGTGTGGTGCTAAAGACTATTCATTGAGTCAAATTGAGACACGTGTGTGTGTGTGTGTACTGCTATAGGCTGTGCATTGAGTCACAGTGAGCTGTGCCTGTGTGTGTGTGTGTGTGTGATGGTATAGAATGTGCATTGAGTCACAGTGAGCTGTGTGTGTGTGTGCAGGTATACGCCATGCATTCAGTCACAGTGAGGCTTGTGTGTGTACTGGTATGGACTGCATTGTGTCACAGTGAGCCATGTATGTCTGTGTGTGTTTGTGTGCTGCTTTCGGCAGTGCATTGAGTCACAGTGAGCCGTGTGTGTGTGTGTCTGTATGTGTGTGATGGTGTAGACGGTTCATTGATTCACAGTGAGCCATGTGTGAATGCATGTTTCTGTGTGTCTGTGCTGGTATACAATGTGAATTTAGTTACAGTAAGGTGCCTGTGTGTGTGTGTATGTGTTGGTATGGACTGTGCATTGATTAACAGTGAGCCGTGCCTGTGTGTCTTTGTGTGTGTATGTGATGGTATAGGCTGTGCATTGAGTCACATTGAGCCATGCGTGTGTGTCTGTGTGTGTGGTGGTAAAGACTGCATTGACTCACAGGTGTGTGTGTGTGTGTGTGTGTTGGCAAAGACTGCATTGACTCAGGTGTGTGTGTGTGTGCCTGTATGGGCTTTGCATTGACTCACAGTGAGGTGTTTATGTGTGTGTGTGTGTGTGTGCTGCTACAGACTAAGCATTGAGTGATAAGTGAGCCGTGATTTTATGCTGGTACAGGCTCCGCAATGAGTCACAGAGCCATGTGGGTGGCGTGTGTGTCTGTGTGTGTGCTGGTACAGGCTGAGCACCGAGTCACACTTAGCTGCGTATATGTGTGTATGTATGCTGGTATGGACTTTGCATTGAGTCACTGGGGTGTGTGTGTGTTTCTGTATGTGCTGGTATAGGCTTAGAATTGAGTCACAGTGTGCCGTGTGTGTGTGGGGTGGGGGCTACTATGGTCTGAGCATAGAGTCACAGTGAGGTGTGTTGTGTGTGTGTATATGTGCTGGTATGGACAGCACATTGAGTCACAAAGAGGCATGCGTATGTGTGCGTATGTGTGTGTGTGTATGTGGTGGTGTAGAGTGTGCGTTGAGTCACAGTATGGTGTGTGTGTGCTGGTAGAGGCTGCACACTGAATCACAGGTGTGTGTGTGGGGGGCTGGTATGGGCTTTCCATTGAGTCACTGAGGTGTCTGTGTGTGTCTGTGTGTGTGATGGTATAGGTGGTTCACTAAGTCACAGTGAGCCATGTATGAGTGTGTGTTTGTGTGTGTGTGTGTTCTGGCATAGGCTGAGCATTGAGTCACAGTGCACCGTGTGTTGTGTGTGTGGGTTGTACAGTCTGAGCATTGACTGACAGATGTGTTGTGTGTGTGTATGTGCTGGTATGGACGGTGCATTCAGTCACAATGAGCCGTGCGTGTGTGTGTGTCTTTGTGATGGTGTAGAGTGTGCACTGAGTCACAGTATGGTGTGTATATGTGTGCTGCTATAGGCTTAGCATTGAATCACAGGTGTGGGAGTGTGTGTGCTGCTATGGGCTTTGTATTGACTCACTGAGGTGTGTGTGTGTGTGTGTGTGTGGTGCTACAGACTGTGCATTGAGTCATGTGAGCCTTGCGTGTGTACATCTGAGTGCTGATATAGGCTGTGAACTGAGTCACAGTGAGTTACGTGTGTCTGTGTGTGTGCTCGTACAGACTGTGCATTGAGTCACAGCATGTGTGTGTGTGTGTACTGCTATAGGCTGTGCATTGAGTCAATGAGGTGTGTGTGTGTGTGTGCTGGTATAGGCTGAGCATTGAATCACGGGTGTGTCTGCACTGGTATGGGTGGACCACTGAATCAATTAAGTGTGTGTATGTGTGCATGTGTGCTCGTATGGGCTTTGCATTGAGTCACTGAGGTGTATGTGTGTGTGTGTGGGGGCTAGTATAGTCTGATCATTGAGTAACAGTGAGGTGTGTTGTGTGTGTGTATGTGCTGGTATGGACTCTCTTGAGCCACAATTAGCCATGTGTGTGTGTGTGTACGTAGTGGTCTAGGGTGTGCATTGAGTCACAGCTGTGTGTGTGTGTGTATGTGTGTGCTGGTTTAGGCTGAGCATTGAATCACAGGTGTGTGTATGTGTTTGTGTGTGCTGGTATGGGCTTTGCATTGAGTCACTGAGGTGTATGTGTGAGTGTGTGTGTGGTGCTACAGACTGTTCACTAGGTCACAGCCTTGTGTGTGTGTGTCTGTGTGATGATATAGCCTGTGCACTGAGTCACAGTGAGTTATGTGTGTGTGTGTGTGCTGGTAGAGACTGTGCATTGAGTCACAGTGAGTATGTGTGTGTGTTTTTGTGTGGTGCTACAGACTGTGCATTGAGTCACAGTGAGCCTTGTGTTTGAGTGCTGATATAGGCTGTGAACTGAGTCACAATGAGTTATGTGTGTCTATGTGTGCTGGTATTGACTGTGCATGGAGTCACAATGAGTTTTGTGTGTGTGTGTGTGCTCCTATAGACTGCATTGAGTCATAGGGAGCATGTGTGTGTGTGTGGGCTGCTATAGGTTGAGCATTCAGTCACAGTGTGCCGTGTGTGTGTGTTGTGTGTGGGGGTAGTACAGTCTGAGCATTGAGTTACAGTGAGATGTGGTGTGTGTGTGTGTGTGTGTGCTGGTATGAAATGTACATTGAGTCACATTAAGCCTTGCGTGTGTGTGTGGGTTTGTGTGTGTGTGTGTGCTGGTAGAGGCTGAGCATTGAATCAGAGGTGTGTGTGTGTTTATGTGTGTCTGTGTGCGCTGGAATGGGCTTTGCATTGAGTCACTGAGTTGTGTGTGGGGGGGCTACAGACTGTGCATTGAGTCACAGTGCATTGAGTCATTGTGCATTGAGGCACAATGAGTTGTGTGTGTGTGCTTGTATACACTGTGCATTGACTCTCAGCATGTGTGTGTGTGTGTGTGTGAGTGCTGATATAGGCTGTGAACTGAGTCACAGTGAGTTATGTGTGTCTGTGTGTGTGTGCTGGTATTGACTGTGCATTGAGTCACAGTGAGCATGTGTGTGTGTGTGTGTGTGCTGCTATAGGCTGTGCATTGAGTCACAGTGAGCCGTGTGTGTGCGGGTGCTGGTATATGCTCTGCACTGAGTTACAGTGAGTCATGTGTTTCTGTGTCTGTGCTGGTATAATCTGAGCATTGAGTCACAGTTCAGTGTGTGTATACGTGTGTGTGTGCTGGTATGGGCTTTGCATTGAGTCCCTGAGGGGTGTGTGTGTGTGTGTTGTGAAGATATAGGCTGTGCATTCATTCATAGTGAGCCATGTGTGTCTGGGACTGGGGGCAGGCATACGGTGCACTGAGTCACAGTGAGCCATGTGTTTGTGTGTGTATGTGTGTGAGTGTGCTGGTATAATCAGATCATTGAGTCACAGTGAGGTGTGCTGTGTGCGTGTATTTGCTTTTATGGACAGCGCATTGAGTCTCATTGAGCTGTGCATATCTGTGTGTGTGTGTGTTTGTATTTCATGGTGTGGAATGTGCGTGAGTTACTGTAAGGTGAGTGTGTTTGTGTGTGCTGGTACAGGCTGAGCACTGAGTCACATTTAGGTGTGTGTGTGGGTGTGGGTAATGGGCTTTGCATTGAGTCACTGAAGCCTGTATGTGTGTCTGTGTGGTGCTATAGACTGTTCATTGAGTCAAATTGAGACGTGTGTATGCGTGTGTACTGGTATAGGCTGTGCATTGCGTCACAGTGAGCTCTGTGTTTGTGTATGTGTGTGCAGTATACGCTGTGCATTCACTCACAGTGAGGTTTGTGTGTGTAGTGGTTTGGGCTGTGCATTGTGTCACAGTGAGCCATGTATGTCCATGTGCGTGTTTCTGTGCTGCTTTAGGCAGTGCATTGAGTCACAGTGAGCCATGTGTGTATGTGTGTGTGTGTAATGATATAAGCTGGGCATTGAGTCACAGTGAGCCATGTGTGTGGGAGTCGGGGAAGGTGTACACTGTGCACTGAGTCACAGTGAGCCGTGTGTTTGTGTGTGTGTGTGTGTGTGTGATGGTATAACTGCTTCATTGAGTCACAGTGAGCCATGTATGAGTGCATGTTTGTGTGTGTGTGTGTTCTGGTACAGCCTGAGCTTTCAGTCATAGTGCGCCGTGTGTGTGTGTGTTGTGTGTGTTGGTAGTACAGTCTGAGCATTGAGTTACAGTGAGATGTGTTGTGTGTATCTGTGCTGGTATGAAATGTACATTGAATCACAAGGAGCCAAGCATGTGTGTGTGTGTGTTTGTGTGTGTGCTGGTAGAGGCTGAGCACTGAATCACGTTTAGGTGTGTATGTGTGTGTGTGCGCGCTGGTATGGGCTTTTCATTGAGTCACTGATGTGTGTGTGGGCGGGCTACAGACTGTGCACTGAGTCACAGTGAGTTATGTGTATCTGTGTGTGCTGGTATTGACTGGGCACTGAGTCACAATGAGCTGTGTGTGTGTGCTCGTATAGACTGTGCATTGAGTCACAGTCAGCATGTGTGTGTGTGTGTGTGTGCTGGTATGGGATTGCATTGAGTCACTGAGGTGTGTGTGTGTGTGGTGCTACAGACTATGCATTCAGTCACAGTGAGCCTTGCGTGTGTGTGTCTGAGTGCTGCTATAGGCTGTGAACTGAGTCACAGTGAGTTATGTGTGTCTGTGTGTGTGCTGGTATTGACTGTGCATTGAGTCACAATGAGTTATGTGTATGTATGCTCGTATAGACTGTGCAATGAGTCACAGTCAGCAGGTGTGTGTGTGTGTGTGTGCTGGTATGGGCTTTGCATTGAGTCACTGAGGTGTATGTGTGTGTGTGTGTGGTGCTACAGACTGTGCATTGTGTCACAGTGAGCCTTGCGTGTGTGTTTCAGTGGTGATATAGGCTGTGAACTGAGTCACAATGAGTTGTGTGTGTGTGTGTGTGTGCTGGTATTGACTGTGCGCTCAGTCACAATGAGTTGTGTGTGCTTGTATAGACGGCGCATTGAGTCACAGTCAGCATGTGTGTGTGTGTGTGCTGCTACAAGATGTGCATTGAGTCACAATGAGGTGTGTGTGTATGTGTGTGTGTTGGTATAGGCTGAGCATTGAATCACAGTTCGGGGTGTGTGTGTGTGCACTGGTATGGGTGGAGCATTGAATCAGGTGTGTGTATGTGTGCATGTGTGCTCGTATGGGCTTTGCATTGAGTCAGTGAGGTGTATGTGTGTGTGGGGGGGGGCTATTACAGTCTGAGCACTGAGTCACAGTGAGGAGTGTCTGTGTGTGTGTCCTGCTATAGGCTGTGCATTGTATCACAGTGAACCTTGTGTGTGTATGTGTGTTTGCGTATGCATGTGTGTGTGTGACGATACAGGCTAAGCATTGAGCCACGGAGGTGTGTATGTGTGTGTGTTGATACAAACTGTGCATTGAGTCACAGTGAGCCATGTGTGTGTGTGTGTAGGTAAGGATGGTGCATTGAGTCACAGTGAGCCATGTTTGCATGCTGGTATAGGTGTTGCATTTTGTCACAGTGAGCGGTGTGTGTGTGTGTGTGTGTGTGTGCTGCAATAGGCTGTGCATTGAGTCACAGTAAAGTGTGTTTTTGTGTGTATGTGCTGGTATAGGCTGTGCTTTGTGTCACAGTGACGTGTGTCTGTGTGTGTGTCCTGCTATAGGCTGTGCATTGTATCACAGTGAACCTTGTGTGTGTATGTGTGTTTGTGTATGCATGTGTGTGTGTGACGATACAGGCTGAGCATTGAGTCACGGAGGTGTGTATGTGTGTGTGTTGATACAAACTGTGCATTGAGTCACAGTGAGCCGTGTGTTTGTGTATGTGTGTGTCTGTGTGTGTGGACTGGTATTTGCCGTGCGTTGAGTCACAATGAGACGTGTTGGGGGGTGTGGAATAGTCTGAGCACTGAGTCACAGATGGGTGGTGTGTATTTACTGGTATGGACGCTGCATTCAGTCACAATGAGCCGTGCGTGTGTGTGTGTCTTTGTGATGGTTCAGAGAGTGCACTGAGTCACAGTATGGTGTGTATATGTGTGTTGGTATAGGCTGACCATTGAAACACAGTAAGGTGTGTGTGTGTGTGTGTCTGTGTGTATGAGTGTGCTGGTATGGGCTTTGCATTGACTCACTGAGGTGTATGTGTGTGTTTGTGTGTGTGGTGCTACACACAGTGCACTGAGTCACAGTGAGCCTTGTGTGTGTGTGTCTGCGTGCTGATATAGCCTGTGCACTGTGTCACAGTGAGTTCTGTGTGTGTGCTGGTATAGAGTGTGCATTGGGTCACAATGAGTTGTGTGTGTGTGTGCTCGTATAGACTGTGCATTATTCACAGTGAGCATGTGTGTTTGTGTGTGTCCACGCTGGTATAGGTTGTGCAGTGAGTCACAGTGAGGGGTGTTTGTGTGTGTGTGTGTGTGAGTGTGCTCATATAATCAGATCATTGAGTCACAGTGAGGTGTGTGCTGTGTGTGTATGTGCTCGTATGGACAGTGCATTGAGTCAGAGTGAGCCGTGAATGTGTGTGTGTTTGTATTTTGTATTTCATGGTGTGGAATGTGCATGAGTTACCTTAAGATGTGTGTGTTTGTGTGCGCAGGTATGGGCTAAGCATTGAGTCACACTTACGTGTGTGTGTGTGTGTGCCGGTAGGGGCTTTGCATTGAGTCACTGAGGCCTGTATGTGTGTTTGTGTGGTGCTACAGAGCGTTCGTTGAGTCACAGTGAGCTGTGTGTGTGTGTGTGTGTGCAGGTATACGCCGTGCATTCAGTCACAGTGAGGCTTGTGTGTGTACTGGTATGGACTGCATTGTGTCGCACTGAGCCATGTATGTCCATGTGTGTGTTTGTGTGCTGCTATAGGCAGTGCATTGAGTCACAGAGAGCCATGTGTGTGTGTCTGTGCTGGTATAGGCTGTGCACTGAGTCACAGTGAGCCTGCTGTTTGTGGTAGTACAGGCTGTGCATTGAGTCTGTGAGCTACGTATGTGTGTGTGTGTATTTGTGTTCCGGTAGAGACTGGGCACTGAGTCACAGTTAGCCATGTGTGTTTGTGTGTCTGTTTGTCTTGGTATCGGTGGTTCACTGAGTCACAGTGAACCATGTATGAGTGCGTGTTTGTGTGTGTCTGTGTTCTGGTATAGGCTGAGCATTGAGTCACAGTATGCCGTGTGTGTGTGTGCTGGTAGAGTCTGAGAATTGAGTCACAGTGAGGTGCGTGTGCATGTGTGTATGTGCTGGTATGGATGGTGCACTGAATCACAGAGCTGTGCATGCGTGTGTGTGCATGTGCTGGTACAGACTGTGCACTGAGTCACAGCTGTGTGTGTGTGTGTGCATGCTGGTATAGGCTGTGCATTGAGTCACAGTGAGGTGTGTGTGTGGGGGGGGTGCATGTGCTAGTATAGGCTTTGCATTGAGTCACTGAGCTGTGTGTGTGTGTGTGTGTGTAGGTATACGCTGTGTATTGACTCAGTGAGCCATGTGTGCTTGTGTGTGTATGTGTGCTACCATAGACTGTGCATTGATTCACAGCTGTGTGTGTGTGTGTGTGTGTGAGCGCTGGTATAGGCTGTGCAGTGAGTCACAGAGGGGTGTTTGTGAGTGTGTGCGTGTGCTGGTATAGGCTTTGAGTCACATTGAGCCGCATGTGTGTGTGATGGTATAGGTGGTTCACTGAGTCACAGTGAGCCATGTATGAGTGCCTGTTTGTGTGTGTGTGTGTGTTCTGGTATAGGCTGAGCATTGAGTCACTGTGCACCGTGTGTGTGTATGTTGTGTGTGTGGGTAGTACAGTCTGAGCATTGAGTTACAGTGAGGTGTGTGTGTGTTTGTGCTGGTATAAAATGTACATTGAGTCACAATGAGCCATGCGTGTGTGTGTGTGTGTGCTGGTAGACGCTGAGCATTGAATCAGGTTGTGTGTGTGAAGACATAAGCTGTGCATTCTGTCACAGTGAGCCGTGTGTTTGTGTGTGTGAGTGTGCTGGTATGGGCTTTGCATTGAGTCACTGAGGTGTCTGTGTGTGTTTCTGTATTGCTGGTATAGGCAGAGCATTGAGTCACAGTGCGTCGTGGTTAGGTGTGTGTGTGGTGAGGGGTGGCTGGTAGAGTCTGAGCATTGAGTCACAGTGAGTGGTGCATGTGTGTGTGTGTGTTTGTAGTTCATGTTGTGGAATGTGCATGAGTTACTGTAAGGTGTGTGTGTGTGTGCTGGTACAGGCTGAACACTGAGTCACACGTGTGTGTGTGTGTGCTGGTATGGGCTTTGCAGAGTCACTGAGGCCTGTATGTGTGTTTGTGTGGTGCTAAAGACTATTCATTGAGTCAAATTGAGACACGTGTGTGTGTGTGTGTACTGCTATAGGCTGTGCATTGAGTCACAGTGAGCTGTGCCTGTGTGTGTGTGTGTGTGATGGTATAGAATGTGCATTGAGTCACAGTGAGCTGTGTGTGTGTGTGCAGGTATACGCCATGCATTCAGTCACAGTGAGGCTTGTGTGTGTACTGGTATGGACTGCATTGTGTCACAGTGAGCCATGTATGTCTGTGTGTGTTTGTGTGCTGCTTTCGGCAGTGCATTGAGTCACAGTGAGCCGTGTGTGTGTGTGTCTGTATGTGTGTGATGGTGTAGACGGTTCATTGATTCACAGTGAGCCATGTGTGAATGCATGTTTCTGTGTGTCTGTGCTGGTATACAATGTGAATTTAGTTACAGTAAGGTGCCTGTGTGTGTGTGTATGTGTTGGTATGGACTGTGCATTGATTAACAGTGAGCCGTGCCTGTGTGTCTTTGTGTGTGTATGTGATGGTATAGGCTGTGCATTGAGTCACATTGAGCCATGCGTGTGTGTCTGTGTGTGTGGTGGTAAAGACTGCATTGACTCACAGGTGTGTGTGTGTGTGTGTGTGTTGGCAAAGACTGCATTGACTCAGGTGTGTGTGTGTGTGCCTGTATGGGCTTTGCATTGACTCACAGTGAGGTGTTTATGTGTGTGTGTGTGTGTGTGCTGCTACAGACTAAGCATTGAGTGATAAGTGAGCCGTGATTTTATGCTGGTACAGGCTCCGCAATGAGTCACAGAGCCGCGTGGGTGGCGTGTGTGTCTGTGTGTGTGCTGGTACAGGCTGAGCACCGAGTCACACTTAGCTGCGTATAGGTGTGTATGTATGCTGGTATGGACTTTGCATTGAGTCACTGGGGTGTGTGTGTGTTTCTGTATGTGCTGGTATAGGCTTAGAATTGAGTCACAGTGTGCCGTGTGTGTGTGGGGTGGGGGCTACTATGGTCTGAGCATAGAGTCACAGTGAGGTGTGTTGTGTGTGTGTATATGTGCTGGTATGGACAGCACATTGAGTCACAAAGAGGCATGCGTATGTGTGCGTATGTGTGTGTGTGTATGTGGTGGTGTAGAGTGTGCGTTGAGTCACAGTATGGTGTGTGTGTGCTGGTAGAGGCTGCACACTGAATCACAGGTGTGTGTGTGGGGGGCTGGTATGGGCTTTCCATTGAGTCACTGAGGTGTCTGTGTGTGTCTGTGTGTGTGATGGTATAGGTGGTTCACTAAGTCACAGTGAGCCATGTATGAGTGTGTGTTTGTGTGTGTGTGTGTTCTGGCATAGGCTGAGCATTGAGTCACAGTGCACCGTGTGTTGTGTGTGTGGGTTGTACAGTCTGAGCATTGACTGACAGATGTGTTGTGTGTGTGTATGTGCTGGTATGGACGGTGCATTCAGTCACAATGAGCCGTGCGTGTGTGTGTGTCTTTGTGATGGTGTAGAGTGTGCACTGAGTCACAGTATGGTGTGTATATGTGTGCTGCTATAGGCTTAGCATTGAATCACAGGTGTGGGAGTGTGTGTGCTGCTATGGGCTTTGTATTGACTCACTGAGGTGTGTGTGTGTGTGTGTGTGTGTGGTGCTACAGACTGTGCATTGAGTCATGTGAGCCTTGCGTGTGTACATCTGAGTGCTGATATAGGCTGTGAACTGAGTCACAGTGAGTTACGTGTGTCTGTGTGTGTGCTCGTACAGACTGTGCATTGAGTCACAGCATGTGTGTGTGTGTGTACTGCTATAGGCTGTGCATTGAGTCAATGAGGTGTGTGTGTGTGTGCTGGTATAGGCTGAGCATTGAATCACGGGTGTGTCTGCACTGGTATGGGTGGACCACTGAATCAATTAAGTGTGTGTATGTGTGCATGTGTGCTCGTATGGGCTTTGCATTGAGTCACTGAGGTGTATGTGTGTGTGGGGGGGGGCTAGTATAGTCTGATCATTGAGTCACAGTGAGGTGTGTTGTGTGTGTGTATGTGCTGGTATGGACTCTCTTGAGCCACAATTAGCCATGTGTGTGTGTGTGTACGTAGTGGTCTAGGGTGTGCATTGAGTCACAGCTGTGTGTGTGTGTGTATGTGTGTGCTGGTTTAGGCTGAGCATTGAATCACAGGTGTGTGTATGTGTTTGTGTGTGCTGGTATGGGCTTTGCATTGAGTCACTGAGGTGTATGTGTGAGTGTGTGTGTGGTGCTACAGACTGTTCACTAGGTCACAGCCTTGTGTGTGTGTGTCTGTGTGATGATATAGCCTGTGCACTGAGTCACAGTGAGTTATGTGTGTGTGTGTGTGCTGGTAGAGACTGTGCATTGAGTCACAGTGAGTATGTGTGTGTGTTTTTGTGTGGTGCTACAGACTGTGCATTGAGTCACAGTGAGCCTTGTGTTTGAGTGCTGATATAGGCTGTGAACTGAGTCACAATGAGTTATGTGTGTCTATGTGTGCTGGTATTGACTGTGCATGGAGTCACAATGAGTTTTGTGTGTGTGTGTGTGCTCCTATAGACTGCATTGAGTCATAGGGAGCATGTGTGTGTGTGTGGGCTGCTATAGGCTGAGCATTCAGTCACAGTGTGCCGTGTGTGTGTGTTGTGTGTGGGGGTAGTACAGTCTGAGCATTGAGTTACAGTGAGATGTGGTGTGTGTGTGTGTGTGTGTGCTGGTATGAAATGTACATTGAGTCACATTAAGCCTTGCGTGTGTGTGTGGGTTTGTGTGTGTGTGTGTGCTGGTAGAGGCTGAGCATTGAATCAGAGGTGTGTGTGTGTTTATGTGTGTCTGTGTGCGCTGGAATGGGCTTTGCATTGAGTCACTGAGTTGTGTGTGGGGGGGCTACAGACTGTGCATTGAGTCACAGTGCATTGAGTCATTGTGCATTGAGGCACAATGAGTTGTGTGTGTGTGCTTGTATACACTGTGCATTGACTCTCAGCATGTGTGTGTGTGTGTGTGTGAGTGCTGATATAGGCTGTGAACTGAGTCACAGTGAGTTATGTGTGTCTGTGTGTGTGTGCTGGTATTGACTGTGCATTGAGTCACAGTGAGCATGTGTGTGTGTGTGTGTGTGCTGCTATAGGCTGTGCATTGAGTCACAGTGAGCCGTGTGTGTGCGGGTGCTGGTATATGCTCTGCACTGAGTTACAGTGAGTCATGTGTTTCTGTGTCTGTGCTGGTATAATCTGAGCATTGAGTCACAGTTCAGTGTGTGTATACGTGTGTGTGTGCTGGTATGGGCTTTGCATTGAGTCCCTGAGGGGTGTGTGTGTGTGTGTTGTGAAGATATAGGCTGTGCATTCATTCATAGTGAGCCATGTGTGTCTGGGACTGGGGGCAGGCATACGGTGCACTGAGTCACAGTGAGCCATGTGTTTGTGTGTGTATGTGTGTGAGTGTGCTGGTATAATCAGATCATTGAGTCACAGTGAGGTGTGCTGTGTGCGTGTATTTGCTTTTATGGACAGCGCATTGAGTCTCATTGAGCTGTGCATATCTGTGTGTGTGTGTGTTTGTATTTCATGGTGTGGAATGTGCGTGAGTTACTGTAAGGTGAGTGTGTTTGTGTGTGCTGGTACAGGCTGAGCACTGAGTCACATTTAGGTGTGTGTGTGGGTGTGGGTAATGGGCTTTGCATTGAGTCACTGAAGCCTGTATGTGTGTCTGTGTGGTGCTATAGACTGTTCATTGAGTCAAATTGAGACGTGTGTATGCGTGTGTACTGGTATAGGCTGTGCATTGCGTCACAGTGAGCTCTGTGTTTGTGTATGTGTGTGCAGTATACGCTGTGCATTCACTCACAGTGAGGTTTGTGTGTGTAGTGGTTTGGGCTGTGCATTGTGTCACAGTGAGCCATGTATGTCCATGTGCGTGTTTCTGTGCTGCTTTAGGCAGTGCATTGAGTCACAGTGAGCCATGTGTGTATGTGTGTGTGTGTAATGATATAAGCTGGGCATTGAGTCACAGTGAGCCATGTGTGTGGGAGTCGGGGAAGGTGTACACTGTGCACTGAGTCACAGTGAGCCGTGTGTTTGTGTGTGTGTGTGTGTGTGTGATGGTATAACTGCTTCATTGAGTCACAGTGAGCCATGTATGAGTGCATGTTTTTGTGTGTGTGTGTTCTGGTACAGCCTGAGCTTTCAGTCATAGTGCGCCGTGTGTGTGTGTGTTGTGTGTGTTGGTAGTACAGTCTGAGCATTGAGTTACAGTGAGATGTGTTGTGTGTATCTGTGCTGGTATGAAATGTACATTGAATCACAAGGAGCCAAGCATGTGTGTGTGTGTGTTTGTGTGTGTGCTGGTAGAGGCTGAGCACTGAATCACGTTTAGGTGTGTATGTGTGTGTGTGCGCGCTGGTATGGGCTTTTCATTGAGTCACTGATGTGTGTGTGGGCGGGCTACAGACTGTGCACTGAGTCACAGTGAGTTATGTGTATCTGTGTGTGCTGGTATTGACTGGGCACTGAGTCACAATGAGCTGTGTGTGTGTGCTCGTATAGACTGTGCATTGAGTCACAGTCAGCATGTGTGTGTGTGTGTGTGTGCTGGTATGGGATTGCATTGAGTCACTGAGGTGTGTGTGTGTGTGGTGCTACAGACTATGCATTCAGTCACAGTGAGCCTTGCGTGTGTGTGTCTGAGTGCTGCTATAGGCTGTGAACTGAGTCACAGTGAGTTATGTGTGTCTGTGTGTGTGCTGGTATTGACTGTGCATTGAGTCACAATGAGTTATGTGTATGTATGCTCGTATAGACTGTGCAATGAGTCACAGTCAGCAGGTGTGTGTGTGTGTGTGTGTGCTGGTATGGGCTTTGCATTGAGTCACTGAGGTGTATGTGTGTGTGTGTGTGGTGCTACAGACTGTGCATTGTGTCACAGTGAGCCTTGCGTGTGTGTTTCAGTGGTGATATAGGCTGTGAACTGAGTCACAATGAGTTGTGTGTGTGTGTGTGTGTGCTGGTATTGACTGTGCGCTCAGTCACAATGAGTTGTGTGTGCTTGTATAGACGGCGCATTGAGTCACAGTCAGCATGTGTGTGTGTGTGTGCTGCTACAAGATGTGCATTGAGTCACAATGAGGTGTGTGTGTATGTGTGTGTGTTGGTATAGGCTGAGCATTGAATCACAGTTCGGGGTGTGTGTGTGTGCACTGGTATGGGTGGAGCATTGAATCAGGTGTGTGTATGTGTGCATGTGTGCTCGTATGGGCTTTGCATTGAGTCAGTGAGGTGTATGTGTGTGTGGGGGGGGGCTATTACAGTCTGAGCACTGAGTCACAGTGAGGAGTGTCTGTGTGTGTGTCCTGCTATAGGCTGTGCATTGTATCACAGTGAACCTTGTGTGTGTATGTGTGTTTGCGTATGCATGTGTGTGTGTGACGATACAGGCTAAGCATTGAGCCACGGAGGTGTGTATGTGTGTGTGTTGATACAAACTGTGCATTGAGTCACAGTGAGCCATGTGTGTGTGTGTGTAGGTAAGGATGGTGCATTGAGTCACAGTGAGCCATGTTTGCATGCTGGTATAGGTGTTGCATTTTGTCACAGTGAGCGGTGTGTGTGTGTGTGTGTGTGTGCTGCAATAGGCTGTGCATTGAGTCACAGTAAAGTGTGTTTTTGTGTGTATGTGCTGGTATAGGCTGTGCTTTGTGTCACAGTGACGTGTGTCTGTGTGTGTGTCCTGCTATAGGCTGTGCATTGTATCACAGTGAACCTTGTGTCTGTATGTGTGTTTGTGTATGCATGTGTGTGTGTGACGATACAGGCTGAGCATTGAGTCACGGAGGTGTGTATGTGTGTGTGTTGATACAAACTGTGCATTGAGTCACAGTGAGCCGTGTGTTTGTGTATGTGTGTGTCTGTGTGTGTGGACTGGTATTTGCCGTGCGTTGAGTCACAATGAGACGTGTTGGGGGGTGTGGAATAGTCTGAGCACTGAGTCACAGATGGGTGGTGTGTATTTACTGGTATGGACGCTGCATTCAGTCACAATGAGCCGTGCGTGTGTGTGTGTCTTTGTGATGGTTCAGAGAGTGCACTGAGTCACAGTATGGTGTGTATATGTGTGTTGGTATAGGCTGACCATTGAAACACAGTAAGGTGTGTGTGTGTGTGTGTCTGTGTGTATGAGTGTGCTGGTATGGGCTTTGCATTGACTCACTGAGGTGTATGTGTGTGTTTGTGTGTTTGTGTGTGTGGTGCTACACACAGTGCACTGAGTCACAGTGAGCCTTGTGTGTGTGTGTCTGCGTGCTGATATAGCCTGTGCACTGTGTCACAGTGAGTTCTGTGTGTGTGCTGGTATAGAGTGTGCATTGGGTCACAATGAGTTGTGTGTGTGTGTGCTCGTATAGACTGTGCATTATTCACAGTGAGCATGTGTGTTTGTGTGTGTCCACGCTGGTATAGGTTGTGCAGTGAGTCACAGTGAGGGGTGTTTGTGTGTGTGTGTGTGTGAGTGTGCTCATATAATCAGATCATTGAGTCACAGTGAGGTGTGTGCTGTGTGTGTATGTGCTCGTATGGACAGTGCATTGAGTCAGAGTGAGCCGTGAATGTGTGTTTGTTTGTATTTTGTATTTCATGGTGTGGAATGTGCATGAGTTACCTTAAGATGTGTGTGTTTGTGTGCGCAGGTATGGGCTGAGCATTGAGTCACACTTACGTGTGTGTGTGTGTGTGCCGGTAGGGGCTTTGCATTGAGTCACTGAGGCCTGTATGTGTGTTTGTGTGGTGCTACAGAGCGTTCGTTGAGTCACAGTGAGCTGTGTGTGTGTGTGTGTGTGCAGGTATACGCCGTGCATTCAGTCACAGTGAGGCTTGTGTGTGTACTGGTATGGACTGCATTGTGTCGCACTGAGCCATGTATGTCCATGTGTGTGTTTGTGTGCTGCTATAGGCAGTGCATTGAGTCACAGAGAGCCATGTGTGTGTGTCTGTGCTGGTATAGGCTGTGCACTGAGTCACAGTGAGCCTGCTGTTTGTGGTAGTACAGGCTGTGCATTGAGTCTGTGAGCTACGTATGTGTGTGTGTGTATTTGTGTTCCGGTAGAGACTGGGCACTGAGTCACAGTTAGCCATGTGTGTTTGTGTGTCTGTTTGTCTTGGTATCGGTGGTTCACTGAGTCACAGTGAACCATGTATGAGTGCGTGTTTGTGTGTGTCTGTGTTCTGGTATAGGCTGAGCATTGAGTCACAGTATGCCGTGTGTGTGTGTGCTGGTAGAGTCTGAGAATTGAGTCACAGTGAGGTGCGTGTGCATGTGTGTATGTGCTGGTATGGATGGTGCACTGAATCACAGAGCTGTGCATGCGTGTGTGTGCATGTGCTGGTACAGACTGTGCACTGAGTCACAGCTGTGTGTGTGTGTGTGCATGCTGGTATAGGCTGTGCATTGAGTCACAGTGAGGTGTGTGTGTGGGGGGGTGCATGTGCTAGTATAGGCTTTGCATTGAGTCACTGAGCTGTGTGTGTGTGTGTGTGTGTAGGTATACGCTGTGTATTGACTCAGTGAGCCATGTGTGCTTGTGTGTGTATGTGTGCTACCATAGACTGTGCATTGATTCACAGCTGTGTGTGTGTGTGTGTGTGTGAGCGCTGGTATAGGCTGTGCAGTGAGTCACAGAGGGGTGTTTGTGAGTGTGTGCGTGTGCTGGTATAGGCTTTGAGTCACATTGAGCCGCATGTGTGTGTGATGGTATAGGTGGTTCACTGAGTCACAGTGAGCCATGTATGAGTGCCTGTTTGTGTGTGTGTGTGTGTTCTGGTATAGGCTGAGCATTGAGTCACTGTGCACCGTGTGTGTGTATGTTGTGTGTGTGGGTAGTACAGTCTGAGCATTGAGTTACAGTGAGGTGTGTGTGTGTTTGTGCTGGTATAAAATGTACATTGAGTCACAATGAGCCATGCGTGTGTGTGTGTGTGTGCTGGTAGACGCTGAGCATTGAATCAGGTTGTGTGTGTGAAGACATAAGCTGTGCATTCTGTCACAGTGAGCCGTGTGTTTGTGTGTGTGAGTGTGCTGGTATGGGCTTTGCATTGAGTCACTGAGGTGTCTGTGTGTGTTTCTGTATTGCTGGTATAGGCAGAGCATTGAGTCACAGTGCGTCGTGGTTAGGTGTGTGTGTGGTGAGGGGTGGCTGGTAGAGTCTGAGCATTGAGTCACAGTGAGTGGTGCATGTGTGTGTGTGTGTTTGTAGTTCATGTTGTGGAATGTGCATGAGTTACTGTAAGGTGTGTGTGTGTGTGCTGGTACAGGCTGAACACTGAGTCACACGTGTGTGTGTGTGTGCTGGTATGGGCTTTGCAGAGTCACTGAGGCCTGTATGTGTGTTTGTGTGGTGCTAAAGACTATTCATTGAGTCAAATTGAGACACGTGTGTGTGTGTGTGTACTGCTATAGGCTGTGCATTGAGTCACAGTGAGCTGTGCCTGTGTGTGTGTGTGTGTGATGGTATAGAATGTGCATTGAGTCACAGTGAGCTGTGTGTGTGTGTGCAGGTATACGCCATGCATTCAGTCACAGTGAGGCTTGTGTGTGTACTGGTATGGACTGCATTGTGTCACAGTGAGCCATGTATGTCTGTGTGTGTTTGTGTGCTGCTTTCGGCAGTGCATTGAGTCACAGTGAGCCGTGTGTGTGTGTGTCTGTATGTGTGTGATGGTGTAGACGGTTCATTGATTCACAGTGAGCCATGTGTGAATGCATGTTTCTGTGTGTCTGTGCTGGTATACAATGTGAATTTAGTTACAGTAAGGTGCCTGTGTGTGTGTGTATGTGTTGGTATGGACTGTGCATTGATTAACAGTGAGCCGTGCCTGTGTGTCTTTGTGTGTGTATGTGATGGTATAGGCTGTGCATTGAGTCACATTGAGCCATGCGTGTGTGTCTGTGTGTGTGGTGGTAAAGACTGCATTGACTCACAGGTGTGTGTGTGTGTGTGTGTGTTGGCAAAGACTGCATTGACTCAGGTGTGTGTGTGTGTGCCTGTATGGGCTTTGCATTGACTCACAGTGAGGTGTTTATGTGTGTGTGTGTGTGTGTGCTGCTACAGACTAAGCATTGAGTGATAAGTGAGCCGTGATTTTATGCTGGTACAGGCTCCGCAATGAGTCACAGAGCCGCGTGGGTGGCGTGTGTGTCTGTGTGTGTGCTGGTACAGGCTGAGCACCGAGTCACACTTAGCTGCGTATAGGTGTGTATGTATGCTGGTATGGACTTTGCATTGAGTCACTGGGGTGTGTGTGTGTTTCTGTATGTGCTGGTATAGGCTTAGAATTGAGTCACAGTGTGCCGTGTGTGTGTGGGGTGGGGGCTACTATGGTCTGAGCATAGAGTCACAGTGAGGTGTGTTGTGTGTGTGTATATGTGCTGGTATGGACAGCACATTGAGTCACAAAGAGGCATGCGTATGTGTGCGTATGTGTGTGTGTGTATGTGGTGGTGTAGAGTGTGCGTTGAGTCACAGTATGGTGTGTGTGTGCTGGTAGAGGCTGCACACTGAATCACAGGTGTGTGTGTGGGGGGCTGGTATGGGCTTTCCATTGAGTCACTGAGGTGTCTGTGTGTGTCTGTGTGTGTGATGGTATAGGTGGTTCACTAAGTCACAGTGAGCCATGTATGAGTGTGTGTTTGTGTGTGTGTGTGTTCTGGCATAGGCTGAGCATTGAGTCACAGTGCACCGTGTGTTGTGTGTGTGGGTTGTACAGTCTGAGCATTGACTGACAGATGTGTTGTGTGTGTGTATGTGCTGGTATGGACGGTGCATTCAGTCACAATGAGCCGTGCGTGTGTGTGTGTCTTTGTGATGGTGTAGAGTGTGCACTGAGTCACAGTATGGTGTGTATATGTGTGCTGCTATAGGCTTAGCATTGAATCACAGGTGTGGGAGTGTGTGTGCTGCTATGGGCTTTGTATTGACTCACTGAGGTGTGTGTGTGTGTGTGTGTGTGGTGCTACAGACTGTGCATTGAGTCATGTGAGCCTTGCGTGTGTACATCTGAGTGCTGATATAGGCTGTGAACTGAGTCACAGTGAGTTACGTGTGTCTGTGTGTGTGCTCGTACAGACTGTGCATTGAGTCACAGCATGTGTGTGTGTGTGTACTGCTATAGGCTGTGCATTGAGTCAATGAGGTGTGTGTGTGTGTGCTGGTATAGGCTGAGCATTGAATCACGGGTGTGTCTGCACTGGTATGGGTGGACCACTGAATCAATTAAGTGTGTGTATGTGTGCATGTGTGCTCGTATGGGCTTTGCATTGAGTCACTGAGGTGTATGTGTGTGGGGGGGGGGCTAGTATAGTCTGATCATTGAGTCACAGTGAGGTGTGTTGTGTGTGTGTATGTGCTGGTATGGACTCTCTTGAGCCACAATTAGCCATGTGTGTGTGTGTGTACGTAGTGGTCTAGGGTGTGCATTGAGTCACAGCTGTGTGTGTGTGTGTATGTGTGTGCTGGTTTAGGCTGAGCATTGAATCACAGGTGTGTGTATGTGTTTGTGTGTGCTGGTATGGGCTTTGCATTGAGTCACTGAGGTGTATGTGTGAGTGTGTGTGTGGTGCTACAGACTGTTCACTAGGTCACAGCCTTGTGTGTGTGTGTCTGTGTGATGATATAGCCTGTGCACTGAGTCACAGTGAGTTATGTGTGTGTGTGTGTGCTGGTAGAGACTGTGCATTGAGTCACAGTGAGTATGTGTGTGTGTTTTTGTGTGGTGCTACAGACTGTGCATTGAGTCACAGTGAGCCTTGTGTTTGAGTGCTGATATAGGCTGTGAACTGAGTCACAATGAGTTATGTGTGTCTATGTGTGCTGGTATTGACTGTGCATGGAGTCACAATGAGTTTTGTGTGTGTGTGTGTGCTCCTATAGACTGCATTGAGTCATAGGGAGCATGTGTGTGTGTGTGGGCTGCTATAGGCTGAGCATTCAGTCACAGTGTGCCGTGTGTGTGTGTTGTGTGTGGGGGTAGTACAGTCTGAGCATTGAGTTACAGTGAGATGTGGTGTGTGTGTGTGTGTGTGTGCTGGTATGAAATGTACATTGAGTCACATTAAGCCTTGCGTGTGTGTGTGGGTTTGTGTGTGTGTGTGTGCTGGTAGAGGCTGAGCATTGAATCAGAGGTGTGTGTGTGTTTATGTGTGTCTGTGTGCGCTGGAATGGGCTTTGCATTGAGTCACTGAGTTGTGTGTGGGGGGGCTACAGACTGTGCATTGAGTCACAGTGCATTGAGTCATTGTGCATTGAGGCACAATGAGTTGTGTGTGTGTGCTTGTATACACTGTGCATTGACTCTCAGCATGTGTGTGTGTGTGTGTGAGTGCTGATATAGGCTGTGAACTGAGTCACAGTGAGTTATGTGTGTCTGTGTGTGTGTGCTGGTATTGACTGTGCATTGAGTCACAGTGAGCATGTGTGTGTGTGTGTGTGTGCTGCTATAGGCTGTGCATTGAGTCACAGTGAGCCGTGTGTGTGCGGGTGCTGGTATATGCTCTGCACTGAGTTACAGTGAGTCATGTGTTTCTGTGTCTGTGCTGGTATAATCTGAGCATTGAGTCACAGTTCAGTGTGTGTATACGTGTGTGTGTGCTGGTATGGGCTTTGCATTGAGTCCCTGAGGGGTGTGTGTGTGTGTGTTGTGAAGATATAGGCTGTGCATTCATTCATAGTGAGCCATGTGTGTCTGGGACTGGGGGCAGGCATACGGTGCACTGAGTCACAGTGAGCCATGTGTTTGTGTGTGTATGTGTGTGAGTGTGCTGGTATAATCAGATCATTGAGTCACAGTGAGGTGTGCTGTGTGCGTGTATTTGCTTTTATGGACAGCGCATTGAGTCTCATTGAGCTGTGCATATCTGTGTGTGTGTGTGTTTGTATTTCATGGTGTGGAATGTGCGTGAGTTACTGTAAGGTGAGTGTGTTTGTGTGTGCTGGTACAGGCTGAGCACTGAGTCACATTTAGGTGTGTGTGTGGGTGTGGGTAATGGGCTTTGCATTGAGTCACTGAAGCCTGTATGTGTGTCTGTGTGGTGCTATAGACTGTTCATTGAGTCAAATTGAGACGTGTGTATGCGTGTGTACTGGTATAGGCTGTGCATTGCGTCACAGTGAGCTCTGTGTTTGTGTATGTGTGTGCAGTATACGCTGTGCATTCACTCACAGTGAGGTTTGTGTGTGTAGTGGTTTGGGCTGTGCATTGTGTCACAGTGAGCCATGTATGTCCATGTGCGTGTTTCTGTGCTGCTTTAGGCAGTGCATTGAGTCACAGTGAGCCATGTGTGTATGTGTGTGTGTGTAATGATATAAGCTGGGCATTGAGTCACAGTGAGCCATGTGTGTGGGAGTCGGGGAAGGTGTACACTGTGCACTGAGTCACAGTGAGCCGTGTGTTTGTGTGTGTGTGTGTGTGTGTGTGATGGTATAACTGGTTCATTGAGTCACAGTGAGCCATGTATGAGTGCGTGTTTGTGTGTGTGTGTGTTCTGGTACAGCCTGAGCTTTCAGTCATAGTGCGCCGTGTGTGTGTGTGTTGTGTGTGTTGGTAGTACAGTCTGAGCATTGAGTTACAGTGAGATGTGTTGTGTGTATCTGGGCTGGTATGAAATGTACATTGAATCACAAGGAGCCAAGCATGTGTGTGTGTGTGTTTGTGTGTGTGCTGGTAGAGGCTGAGCACTGAATCACGTTTAGGTGTGTATGTGTGTGTGTGCGCGCTGGTATGGGCTTTTCATTGAGTCACTGATGTGTGTGTGGGCGGGCTACAGACTGTGCACTGAGTCACAGTGAGTTATGTGTATCTGTGTGTGCTGGTATTGACTGGGCACTGAGTCACAATGAGCTGTGTGTGTGTGCTCGTATAGACTGTGCATTGAGTCACAGTCAGCATGTGTGTGTGTGTGTGTGTGCTGGTATGGGATTGCATTGAGTCACTGAGGTGTGTGTGTGTGTGGTGCTACAGACTATGCATTCAGTCACAGTGAGCCTTGCGTGTGTGTGTCTGAGTGCTGATATAGGCTGTGAACTGAGTCACAGTGAGTTATGTGTGTCTGTGTGTGTGCTGGTATTGACTGTGCATTGAGTCACAATGAGTTATGTGTATGTATGCTCGTATAGACTGTGCAATGAGTCACAGTCAGCAGGTGTGTGTGTGTGTGTGTGTGCTGGTATGGGCTTTGCATTGAGTCACTGAGGTGTATGTGTGTGTGTGTGTGGTGCTACAGACTGTGCATTGAGTCACAGTGAGCCTTGCGTGTGTGTTTGAGTGGTGATATAGGCTGTGAACTGAGTCACAATGAGTTGTGTGTGTGTGTGTGTGTGCTGGTATTGACTGTGCGCTCAGTCACAATGAGTTGTGTGTGCTTGTATAGACGGCGCATTGAGTCACAGTCAGCATGTGTGTGTGTGTGTGCTGCTACAAGATGTGCATTGAGTCACAATGAGGTGTGTGTGTATGTGTGTGTGTTGGTATAGGCTGAGCATTGAATCACAGTTCGGGGTGTGTGTGTGTGCACTGGTATGGGTGGAGCATTGAATCAGGTGTGTGTATGTGTGCATGTGTGCTCGTATGGGCTTTGCATTGAGTCAGTGAGGTGTATGTGTGTGTGTGTGGGGGGGGCTATTACAGTCTGAGCACTGAGTCACAGTGAGGAGTGTCTGTGTGTGTGTCCTGCTATAGGCTGTGCATTGTATCACAGTGAACCTTGTGTGTGTATGTGTGTTTGCGTATGCATGTGTGTGTGTGACGATACAGGCTAAGCATTGAGCCACGGAGGTGTGTATGTGTGTGTGTTGATACAAACTGTGCATTGAGTCACAGTGAGCCATGTGTGTGTGTGTGTGTAGGTAAGGATGGTGCATTGAGTCACAGTGAGCCATGTTTGCATGCTGGTATAGGTGTTGCATTTTGTCACAGTGAGCGGTGTGTGTGTGTGTGTGTGTGTGTGTGCTGCAATAGGCTGTGCATTGAGTCACAGTAAAGTGTGTTTTTGTGTGTATGTGCTGGTATAGGCTGTGCTTTGTGTCACAGTGACGTGTGTCTGTGTGTGTGTCCTGCTATAGGCTGTGCATTGTATCACAGTGAACCTTGTGTGTGTATGTGTGTTTGTGTATGCATGTGTGTGTGTGACGATACAGGCTGAGCATTGAGTCACGGAGGTGTGTATGTGTGTGTGTTGATACAAACTGTGCATTGAGTCACAGTGAGCCGTGTGTTTGTGTATGTGTGTGTCTGTGTGTGTGGACTGGTATTTGCCGTGCGTTGAGTCACAATGAGACGTGTTGGGGGGTGTGGAATAGTCTGAGCACTGAGTCACAGATGGGTGGTGTGTATTTACTGGTATGGACGCTGCATTCAGTCACAATGAGCCGTGCGTGTGTGTGTGTCTTTGTGATGGTTCAGAGAGTGCACTGAGTCACAGTATGGTGTGTATATGTGTGTTGGTATAGGCTGACCATTGAAACACAGTAAGGTGTGTGTGTGTGTGTGTCTGTGTGTATGAGTGTGCTGGTATGGGCTTTGCATTGACTCACTGAGGTGTATGTGTGTGTTTGTGTGTGTGGTGCTACACACAGTGCACTGAGTCACAGTGAGCCTTGTGTGTGTGTGTCTGCGTGCTGATATAGCCTGTGCACTGTGTCACAGTGAGTTCTGTGTGTGTGCTGGTATAGAGTGTGCATTGGGTCACAATGAGTTGTGTGTGTGTGTGCTCGTATAGACTGTGCATTATTCACAGTGAGCATGTGTGTTTGTGTGTGTCCACGCTGGTATAGGTTGTGCAGTGAGTCACAGTGAGGGGTGTTTGTGTGTGTGTGTGTGTGAGTGTGCTCATATAATCAGATCATTGAGTCACAGTGAGGTGTGTGCTGTGTGTGTATGTGCTCGTATGGACAGTGCATTGAGTCAGAGTGAGCCGTGAATGTGTGTGTGTTTGTATTTTGTATTTCATGGTGTGGAATGTGCATGAGTTACCTTAAGATGTGTGTGTTTGTGTGCGCAGGTATGGGCTAAGCATTGAGTCACACTTACGTGTGTGTGTGTGTGTGCCGGTAGGGGCTTTGCATTGAGTCACTGAGGCCTGTATGTGTGTTTGTGTGGTGCTACAGAGCGTTCGTTGAGTCACAGTGAGCTGTGTGTGTGTGTGTGTGTGCAGGTATACGCCGTGCATTCAGTCACAGTGAGGCTTGTGTGTGTACTGGTATGGACTGCATTGTGTCGCACTGAGCCATGTATGTCCATGTGTGTGTTTGTGTGCTGCTATAGGCAGTGCATTGAGTCACAGAGAGCCATGTGTGTGTGTCTGTGCTGGTATAGGCTGTGCACTGAGTCACAGTGAGCCTGCTGTTTGTGGTAGTACAGGCTGTGCATTGAGTCTGTGAGCTACGTATGTGTGTGTGTGTATTTGTGTTCCGGTAGAGACTGGGCACTGAGTCACAGTTAGCCATGTGTGTTTGTGTGTCTGTTTGTCTTGGTATCGGTGGTTCACTGAGTCACAGTGAACCATGTATGAGTGCGTGTTTGTGTGTGTCTGTGTTCTGGTATAGGCTGAGCATTGAGTCACAGTATGCCGTGTGTGTGTGTGCTGGTAGAGTCTGAGAATTGAGTCACAGTGAGGTGCGTGTGCATGTGTGTATGTGCTGGTATGGATGGTGCACTGAATCACAGAGCTGTGCATGCGTGTGTGTGCATGTGCTGGTACAGACTGTGCACTGAGTCACAGCTGTGTGTGTGTGTGTGCATGCTGGTATAGGCTGTGCATTGAGTCACAGTGAGGTGTGTGTGTGGGGGGGGTGCATGTGCTAGTATAGGCTTTGCATTGAGTCACTGAGCTGTGTGTGTGTGTGTGTGTGTAGGTATACGCTGTGTATTGACTCAGTGAGCCATGTGTGCTTGTGTGTGTATGTGTGCTACCATAGACTGTGCATTGATTCACAGCTGTGTGTGTGTGTGTGTGTGTGAGCGCTGGTATAGGCTGTGCAGTGAGTCACAGAGGGGTGTTTGTGAGTGTGTGCGTGTGCTGGTATAGGCTTTGAGTCACATTGAGCCGCATGTGTGTGTGATGGTATAGGTGGTTCACTGAGTCACAGTGAGCCATGTATGAGTGCCTGTTTGTGTGTGTGTGTGTGTTCTGGTATAGGCTGAGCATTGAGTCACTGTGCACCGTGTGTGTGTATGTTGTGTGTGTGGGTAGTACAGTCTGAGCATTGAGTTACAGTGAGGTGTGTGTGTGTTTGTGCTGGTATAAAATGTACATTGAGTCACAATGAGCCATGCGTGTGTGTGTGTGTGTGCTGGTAGACGCTGAGCATTGAATCAGGTTGTGTGTGTGAAGACATAAGCTGTGCATTCTGTCACAGTGAGCCGTGTGTTTGTGTGTGTGAGTGTGCTGGTATGGGCTTTGCATTGAGTCACTGAGGTGTCTGTGTGTGTTTCTGTATTGCTGGTATAGGCAGAGCATTGAGTCACAGTGCGTCGTGGTTAGGTGTGTGTGTGGTGAGGGGTGGCTGGTAGAGTCTGAGCATTGAGTCACAGTGAGTGGTGCATGTGTGTGTGTGTGTTTGTAGTTCATGTTGTGGAATGTGCATGAGTTACTGTAAGGTGTGTGTGTGTGTGCTGGTACAGGCTGAACACTGAGTCACACGTGTGTGTGTGTGTGCTGGTATGGGCTTTGCAGAGTCACTGAGGCCTGTATGTGTGTTTGTGTGGTGCTAAAGACTATTCATTGAGTCAAATTGAGACACGTGTGTGTGTGTGTGTACTGCTATAGGCTGTGCATTGAGTCACAGTGAGCTGTGCCTGTGTGTGTGTGTGTGTGTGATGGTATAGAATGTGCATTGAGTCACAGTGAGCTGTGTGTGTGTGTGCAGGTATACGCCATGCATTCAGTCACAGTGAGGCTTGTGTGTGTACTGGTATGGACTGCATTGTGTCACAGTGAGCCATGTATGTCTGTGTGTGTTTGTGTGCTGCTTTCGGCAGTGCATTGAGTCACAGTGAGCCGTGTGTGTGTGTGTCTGTATGTGTGTGATGGTGTAGACGGTTCATTGATTCACAGTGAGCCATGTGTGAATGCATGTTTCTGTGTGTCTGTGCTGGTATACAATGTGAATTTAGTTACAGTAAGGTGCCTGTGTGTGTGTGTATGTGTTGGTATGGACTGTGCATTGATTAACAGTGAGCCGTGCCTGTGTGTCTTTGTGTGTGTATGTGATGGTATAGGCTGTGCATTGAGTCACATTGAGCCATGCGTGTGTGTCTGTGTGTGTGGTGGTAAAGACTGCATTGACTCACAGGTGTGTGTGTGTGTGTGTGTGTTGGCAAAGACTGCATTGACTCAGGTGTGTGTGTGTGTGCCTGTATGGGCTTTGCATTGACTCACAGTGAGGTGTTTATGTGTGTGTGTGTGTGTGTGCTGCTACAGACTAAGCATTGAGTGATAAGTGAGCCGTGATTTTATGCTGGTACAGGCTCCGCAATGAGTCACAGAGCCGCGTGGGTGGCGTGTGTGTCTGTGTGTGTGCTGGTACAGGCTGAGCACCGAGTCACACTTAGCTGCGTATATGTGTGTATGTATGCTGGTATGGACTTTGCATTGAGTCACTGGGGTGTGTGTGTGTTTCTGTATGTGCTGGTATAGGCTTAGAATTGAGTCACAGTGTGCCGTGTGTGTGTGGGGTGGGGGCTACTATGGTCTGAGCATAGAGTCACAGTGAGGTGTGTTGTGTGTGTGTATATGTGCTGGTATGGACAGCACATTGAGTCACAAAGAGGCATGCGTATGTGTGCGTATGTGTGTGTGTGTATGTGGTGGTGTAGAGTGTGCGTTGAGTCACAGTATGGTGTGTGTGTGCTGGTAGAGGCTGCACACTGAATCACAGGTGTGTGTGTGGGGGGCTGGTATGGGCTTTCCATTGAGTCACTGAGGTGTCTGTGTGTGTCTGTGTGTGTGATGGTATAGGTGGTTCACTAAGTCACAGTGAGCCATGTATGAGTGTGTGTTTGTGTGTGTGTGTGTTCTGGCATAGGCTGAGCATTGAGTCACAGTGCACCGTGTGTTGTGTGTGTGGGTTGTACAGTCTGAGCATTGACTGACAGATGTGTTGTGTGTGTGTATGTGCTGGTATGGACGGTGCATTCAGTCACAATGAGCCGTGCGTGTGTGTGTGTCTTTGTGATGGTGTAGAGTGTGCACTGAGTCACAGTATGGTGTGTATATGTGTGCTGCTATAGGCTTAGCATTGAATCACAGGTGTGGGAGTGTGTGTGCTGCTATGGGCTTTGTATTGACTCACTGAGGTGTGTGTGTGTGTGTGTGTGTGTGGTGCTACAGACTGTGCATTGAGTCATGTGAGCCTTGCGTGTGTACATCTGAGTGCTGATATAGGCTGTGAACTGAGTCACAGTGAGTTACGTGTGTCTGTGTGTGTGCTCGTACAGACTGTGCATTGAGTCACAGCATGTGTGTGTGTGTGTACTGCTATAGGCTGTGCATTGAGTCAATGAGGTGTGTGTGTGTGTGCTGGTATAGGCTGAGCATTGAATCACGGGTGTGTCTGCACTGGTATGGGTGGACCACTGAATCAATTAAGTGTGTGTATGTGTGCATGTGTGCTCGTATGGGCTTTGCATTGAGTCACTGAGGTGTATGTGTGTGTGGGGGGGGGCTAGTATAGTCTGATCATTGAGTCACAGTGAGGTGTGTTGTGTGTGTGTATGTGCTGGTATGGACTCTCTTGAGCCACAATTAGCCATGTGTGTGTGTGTGTACGTAGTGGTCTAGGGTGTGCATTGAGTCACAGCTGTGTGTGTGTGTGTATGTGTGTGCTGGTTTAGGCTGAGCATTGAATCACAGGTGTGTGTATGTGTTTGTGTGTGCTGGTATGGGCTTTGCATTGAGTCACTGAGGTGTATGTGTGAGTGTGTGTGTGGTGCTACAGACTGTTCACTAGGTCACAGCCTTGTGTGTGTGTGTCTGTGTGATGATATAGCCTGTGCACTGAGTCACAGTGAGTTATGTGTGTGTGTGTGTGCTGGTAGAGACTGTGCATTGAGTCACAGTGAGTATGTGTGTGTGTTTTTGTGTGGTGCTACAGACTGTGCATTGAGTCACAGTGAGCCTTGTGTTTGAGTGCTGATATAGGCTGTGAACTGAGTCACAATGAGTTATGTGTGTCTATGTGTGCTGGTATTGACTGTGCATGGAGTCACAATGAGTTTTGTGTGTGTGTGTGTGCTCCTATAGACTGCATTGAGTCATAGGGAGCATGTGTGTGTGTGTGGGCTGCTATAGGCTGAGCATTCAGTCACAGTGTGCCGTGTGTGTGTGTTGTGTGTGGGGGTAGTACAGTCTGAGCATTGAGTTACAGTGAGATGTGGTGTGTGTGTGTGTGTGTGTGCTGGTATGAAATGTACATTGAGTCACATTAAGCCTTGCGTGTGTGTGTGGGTTTGTGTGTGTGTGTGTGCTGGTAGAGGCTGAGCATTGAATCAGAGGTGTGTGTGTGTTTATGTGTGTCTGTGTGCGCTGGAATGGGCTTTGCATTGAGTCACTGAGTTGTGTGTGGGGGGGCTACAGACTGTGCATTGAGTCACAGTGCATTGAGTCATTGTGCATTGAGGCACAATGAGTTGTGTGTGTGTGCTTGTATACACTGTGCATTGACTCTCAGCATGTGTGTGTGTGTGTGTGTGAGTGCTGATATAGGCTGTGAACTGAGTCACAGTGAGTTATGTGTGTCTGTGTGTGTGTGCTGGTATTGACTGTGCATTGAGTCACAGTGAGCATGTGTGTGTGTGTGTGTGTGCTGCTATAGGCTGTGCATTGAGTCACAGTGAGCCGTGTGTGTGCGGGTGCTGGTATATGCTCTGCACTGAGTTACAGTGAGTCATGTGTTTCTGTGTCTGTGCTGGTATAATCTGAGCATTGAGTCACAGTTCAGTGTGTGTATACGTGTGTGTGTGCTGGTATGGGCTTTGCATTGAGTCCCTGAGGGGTGTGTGTGTGTGTGTTGTGAAGATATAGGCTGTGCATTCATTCATAGTGAGCCATGTGTGTCTGGGACTGGGGGCAGGCATACGGTGCACTGAGTCACAGTGAGCCATGTGTTTGTGTGTGTATGTGTGTGAGTGTGCTGGTATAATCAGATCATTGAGTCACAGTGAGGTGTGCTGTGTGCGTGTATTTGCTTTTATGGACAGCGCATTGAGTCTCATTGAGCTGTGCATATCTGTGTGTGTGTGTGTTTGTATTTCATGGTGTGGAATGTGCGTGAGTTACTGTAAGGTGAGTGTGTTTGTGTGTGCTGGTACAGGCTGAGCACTGAGTCACATTTAGGTGTGTGTGTGGGTGTGGGTAATGGGCTTTGCATTGAGTCACTGAAGCCTGTATGTGTGTCTGTGTGGTGCTATAGACTGTTCATTGAGTCAAATTGAGACGTGTGTATGCGTGTGTACTGGTATAGGCTGTGCATTGCGTCACAGTGAGCTCTGTGTTTGTGTATGTGTGTGCAGTATACGCTGTGCATTCACTCACAGTGAGGTTTGTGTGTGTAGTGGTTTGGGCTGTGCATTGTGTCACAGTGAGCCATGTATGTCCATGTGCGTGTTTCTGTGCTGCTTTAGGCAGTGCATTGAGTCACAGTGAGCCATGTGTGTATGTGTGTGTGTGTAATGATATAAGCTGGGCATTGAGTCACAGTGAGCCATGTGTGTGGGAGTCGGGGAAGGTGTACACTGTGCACTGAGTCACAGTGAGCCGTGTGTTTGTGTGTGTGTGTGTGTGTGTGATGGTATAACTGCTTCATTGAGTCACAGTGAGCCATGTATGAGTGCATGTTTGTGTGTGTGTGTGTTCTGGTACAGCCTGAGCTTTCAGTCATAGTGCGCCGTGTGTGTGTGTGTTGTGTGTGTTGGTAGTACAGTCTGAGCATTGAGTTACAGTGAGATGTGTTGTGTGTATCTGTGCTGGTATGAAATGTACATTGAATCACAAGGAGCCAAGCATGTGTGTGTGTGTGTTTGTGTGTGTGCTGGTAGAGGCTGAGCACTGAATCACGTTTAGGTGTGTATGTGTGTGTGTGCGCGCTGGTATGGGCTTTTCATTGAGTCACTGATGTGTGTGTGGGCGGGCTACAGACTGTGCACTGAGTCACAGTGAGTTATGTGTATCTGTGTGTGCTGGTATTGACTGGGCACTGAGTCACAATGAGCTGTGTGTGTGTGCTCGTATAGACTGTGCATTGAGTCACAGTCAGCATGTGTGTGTGTGTGTGTGTGCTGGTATGGGATTGCATTGAGTCACTGAGGTGTGTGTGTGTGTGGTGCTACAGACTATGCATTCAGTCACAGTGAGCCTTGCGTGTGTGTGTCTGAGTGCTGCTATAGGCTGTGAACTGAGTCACAGTGAGTTATGTGTGTCTGTGTGTGTGCTGGTATTGACTGTGCATTGAGTCACAATGAGTTATGTGTATGTATGCTCGTATAGACTGTGCAATGAGTCACAGTCAGCAGGTGTGTGTGTGTGTGTGTGCTGGTATGGGCTTTGCATTGAGTCACTGAGGTGTATGTGTGTGTGTGTGTGGTGCTACAGACTGTGCATTGTGTCACAGTGAGCCTTGCGTGTGTGTTTCAGTGGTGATATAGGCTGTGAACTGAGTCACAATGAGTTGTGTGTGTGTGTGTGTGTGTGCTGGTATTGACTGTGCGCTCAGTCACAATGAGTTGTGTGTGCTTGTATAGACGGCGCATTGAGTCACAGTCAGCATGTGTGTGTGTGTGTGCTGCTACAAGATGTGCATTGAGTCACAATGAGGTGTGTGTGTATGTGTGTGTGTTGGTATAGGCTGAGCATTGAATCACAGTTCGGGGTGTGTGTGTGTGCACTGGTATGGGTGGAGCATTGAATCAGGTGTGTGTATGTGTGCATGTGTGCTCGTATGGGCTTTGCATTGAGTCAGTGAGGTGTATGTGTGTGTGGGGGGGGGCTATTACAGTCTGAGCACTGAGTCACAGTGAGGAGTGTCTGTGTGTGTGTCCTGCTATAGGCTGTGCATTGTATCACAGTGAACCTTGTGTGTGTATGTGTGTTTGCGTATGCATGTGTGTGTGTGACGATACAGGCTAAGCATTGAGCCACGGAGGTGTGTATGTGTGTGTGTTGATACAAACTGTGCATTGAGTCACAGTGAGCCATGTGTGTGTGTGTGTAGGTAAGGATGGTGCATTGAGTCACAGTGAGCCATGTTTGCATGCTGGTATAGGTGTTGCATTTTGTCACAGTGAGCGGTGTGTGTGTGTGTGTGTGTGTGTGCTGCAATAGGCTGTGCATTGAGTCACAGTAAAGTGTGTTTTTGTGTGTATGTGCTGGTATAGGCTGTGCTTTGTGTCACAGTGACGTGTGTCTGTGTGTGTGTCCTGCTATAGGCTGTGCATTGTATCACAGTGAACCTTGTGTGTGTATGTGTGTTTGTGTATGCATGTGTGTGTGTGACGATACAGGCTGAGCATTGAGTCACGGAGGTGTGTATGTGTGTGTGTTGATACAAACTGTGCATTGAGTCACAGTGAGCCGTGTGTTTGTGTATGTGTGTGTCTGTGTGTGTGGACTGGTATTTGCCGTGCGTTGAGTCACAATGAGACGTGTTGGGGGGTGTGGAATAGTCTGAGCACTGAGTCACAGATGGGTGGTGTGTATTTACTGGTATGGACGCTGCATTCAGTCACAATGAGCCGTGCGTGTGTGTGTGTCTTTGTGATGGTTCAGAGAGTGCACTGAGTCACAGTATGGTGTGTATATGTGTGTTGGTATAGGCTGACCATTGAAACACAGTAAGGTGTGTGTGTGTGTGTGTCTGTGTGTATGAGTGTGCTGGTATGGGCTTTGCATTGACTCACTGAGGTGTATGTGTGTGTTTGTGTGTGTGGTGCTACACACAGTGCACTGAGTCACAGTGAGCCTTGTGTGTGTGTGTCTGCGTGCTGATATAGCCTGTGCACTGTGTCACAGTGAGTTCTGTGTGTGTGCTGGTATAGAGTGTGCATTGGGTCACAATGAGTTGTGTGTGTGTGTGCTCGTATAGACTGTGCATTATTCACAGTGAGCATGTGTGTTTGTGTGTGTCCACGCTGGTATAGGTTGTGCAGTGAGTCACAGTGAGGGGTGTTTGTGTGTGTGTGTGTGTGAGTGTGCTCATATAATCAGATCATTGAGTCACAGTGAGGTGTGTGCTGTGTGTGTATGTGCTCGTATGGACAGTGCATTGAGTCAGAGTGAGCCGTGAATGTGTGTGTGTTTGTATTTTGTATTTCATGGTGTGGAATGTGCATGAGTTACCTTAAGATGTGTGTGTTTGTGTGCGCAGGTATGGGCTAAGCATTGAGTCACACTTACGTGTGTGTGTGTGTGTGCCGGTAGGGGCTTTGCATTGAGTCACTGAGGCCTGTATGTGTGTTTGTGTGGTGCTACAGAGCGTTCGTTGAGTCACAGTGAGCTGTGTGTGTGTGTGTGTGTGCAGGTATACGCCGTGCATTCAGTCACAGTGAGGCTTGTGTGTGTACTGGTATGGACTGCATTGTGTCGCACTGAGCCATGTATGTCCATGTGTGTGTTTGTGTGCTGCTATAGGCAGTGCATTGAGTCACAGAGAGCCATGTGTGTGTGTCTGTGCTGGTATAGGCTGTGCACTGAGTCACAGTGAGCCTGCTGTTTGTGGTAGTACAGGCTGTGCATTGAGTCTGTGAGCTACGTATGTGTGTGTGTGTATTTGTGTTCCGGTAGAGACTGGGCACTGAGTCACAGTTAGCCATGTGTGTTTGTGTGTGTGTTTGTCTTGGTATCGGTGGTTCACTGAGTCACAGTGAACCATGTATGAGTGCGTGTTTGTGTGTGTCTGTGTTCTGGTATAGGCTGAGCATTGAGTCACAGTATGCCGTGTGTGTGTGTGCTGGTAGAGTCTGAGAATTGAGTCACAGTGAGGTGCGTGTGCATGTGTGTATGTGCTGGTATGGATGGTGCACTGAATCACAGAGCTGTGCATGCGTGTGTGTGCATGTGCTGGTACAGACTGTGCACTGAGTCACAGCTGTGTGTGTGTGTGTGCATGCTGGTATAGGCTGTGCATTGAGTCACAGTGAGGTGTGTGTGTGTGGGGGGTGCATGTGCTAGTATAGGCTTTGCATTGAGTCACTGAGCTGTGTGTGTGTGTGTGTGTGTAGGTATACGCTGTGTATTGACTCAGTGAGCCATGTGTGCTTGTGTGTGTATGTGTGCTACCATAGACTGTGCATTGATTCACAGCTGTGTGTGTGTGTGTGTGTGTGAGCGCTGGTATAGGCTGTGCAGTGAGTCACAGAGGGGTGTTTGTGAGTGTGTGCGTGTGCTGGTATAGGCTTTGAGTCACATTGAGCCGCATGTGTGTGTGATGGTATAGGTGGTTCACTGAGTCACAGTGAGCCATGTATGAGTGCCTGTTTGTGTGTGTGTGTGTGTTCTGGTATAGGCTGAGCATTGAGTCACTGTGCACCGTGTGTGTGTATGTTGTGTGTGTGGGTAGTACAGTCTGAGCATTGAGTTACAGTGAGGTGTGTGTGTGTTTGTGCTGGTATAAAATGTACATTGAGTCACAATGAGCCATGCGTGTGTGTGTGTGTGTGCTGGTAGACGCTGAGCATTGAATCAGGTTGTGTGTGTGAAGACATAAGCTGTGCATTCTGTCACAGTGAGCCGTGTGTTTGTGTGTGTGAGTGTGCTGGTATGGGCTTTGCATTGAGTCACTGAGGTGTCTGTGTGTGTTTCTGTATTGCTGGTATAGGCAGAGCATTGAGTCACAGTGCGTCGTGGTTAGGTGTGTGTGTGGTGAGGGGTGGCTGGTAGAGTCTGAGCATTGAGTCACAGTGAGTGGTGCATGTGTGTGTGTGTGTTTGTAGTTCATGTTGTGGAATGTGCATGAGTTACTGTAAGGTGTGTGTGTGTGTGCTGGTACAGGCTGAACACTGAGTCACACGTGTGTGTGTGTGTGCTGGTATGGGCTTTGCAGAGTCACTGAGGCCTGTATGTGTGTTTGTGTGGTGCTAAAGACTATTCATTGAGTCAAATTGAGACACGTGTGTGTGTGTGTGTACTGCTATAGGCTGTGCATTGAGTCACAGTGAGCTGTGCCTGTGTGTGTGTGTGTGTGATGGTATAGAATGTGCATTGAGTCACAGTGAGCTGTGTGTGTGTGTGCAGGTATACGCCATGCATTCAGTCACAGTGAGGCTTGTGTGTGTACTGGTATGGACTGCATTGTGTCACAGTGAGCCATGTATGTCTGTGTGTGTTTGTGTGCTGCTTTCGGCAGTGCATTGAGTCACAGTGAGCCGTGTGTGTGTGTGTCTGTATGTGTGTGATGGTGTAGACGGTTCATTGATTCACAGTGAGCCATGTGTGAATGCATGTTTCTGTGTGTCTGTGCTGGTATACAATGTGAATTTAGTTACAGTAAGGTGCCTGTGTGTGTGTGTATGTGTTGGTATGGACTGTGCATTGATTAACAGTGAGCCGTGCCTGTGTGTCTTTGTGTGTGTATGTGATGGTATAGGCTGTGCATTGAGTCACATTGAGCCATGCGTGTGTGTCTGTGTGTGTGGTGGTAAAGACTGCATTGACTCACAGGTGTGTGTGTGTGTGTGTGTGTTGGCAAAGACTGCATTGACTCAGGTGTGTGTGTGTGTGCCTGTATGGGCTTTGCATTGACTCACAGTGAGGTGTTTATGTGTGTGTGTGTGTGTGTGCTGCTACAGACTAAGCATTGAGTGATAAGTGAGCCGTGATTTTATGCTGGTACAGGCTCCGCAATGAGTCACAGAGCCGTGTGGGTGGCGTGTGTGTCTGTGTGTGTGCTGGTACAGGCTGAGCACCGAGTCACACTTAGCTGCGTATAGGTGTGTATGTATGCTGGTATGGACTTTGCATTGAGTCACTGGGGTGTGTGTGTGTTTCTGTATGTGCTGGTATAGGCTTAGAATTGAGTCACAGTGTGCCGTGTGTGTGTGGGGTGGGGGCTACTATGGTCTGAGCATAGAGTCACAGTGAGGTGTGTTGTGTGTGTGTATATGTGCTGGTATGGACAGCACATTGAGTCACAAAGAGGCATGCGTATGTGTGCGTATGTGTGTGTGTGTATGTGGTGGTGTAGAGTGTGCGTTGAGTCACAGTATGGTGTGTGTGTGCTGGTAGAGGCTGCACACTGAATCACAGGTGTGTGTGTGGGGGGCTGGTATGGGCTTTCCATTGAGTCACTGAGGTGTCTGTGTGTGTCTGTGTGTGTGATGGTATAGGTGGTTCACTAAGTCACAGTGAGCCATGTATGAGTGTGTGTTTGTGTGTGTGTGTGTTCTGGCATAGGCTGAGCATTGAGTCACAGTGCACCGTGTGTTGTGTGTGTGGGTTGTACAGTCTGAGCATTGACTGACAGATGTGTTGTGTGTGTGTATGTGCTGGTATGGACGGTGCATTCAGTCACAATGAGCCGTGCGTGTGTGTGTGTCTTTGTGATGGTGTAGAGTGTGCACTGAGTCACAGTATGGTGTGTATATGTGTGCTGCTATAGGCTTAGCATTGAATCACAGGTGTGGGAGTGTGTGTGCTGCTATGGGCTTTGTATTGACTCACTGAGGTGTGTGTGTGTGTGTGTGTGTGTGGTGCTACAGACTGTGCATTGAGTCATGTGAGCCTTGCGTGTGTACATCTGAGTGCTGATATAGGCTGTGAACTGAGTCACAGTGAGTTACGTGTGTCTGTGTGTGTGCTCGTACAGACTGTGCATTGAGTCACAGCATGTGTGTGTGTGTGTACTGCTATAGGCTGTGCATTGAGTCAATGAGGTGTGTTTGTGTGTGCTGGTATAGGCTGAGCATTGAATCACGGGTGTGTCTGCACTGGTATGGGTGGACCACTGAATCAATTAAGTGTGTGTATGTGTGCATGTGTGCTCGTATGGGCTTTGCATTGAGTCACTGAGGTGTATGTGTGTGTGTGGGGGGGCTAGTATAGTCTGATCATTGAGTCACAGTGAGGTGTGTTGTGTGTGTGTATGTGCTGGTATGGACTCTCTTGAGCCACAATTAGCCATGTGTGTGTGTGTGTACGTAGTGGTCTAGGGTGTGCATTGAGTCACAGCTGTGTGTGTGTGTGTATGTGTGTGCTGGTTTAGGCTGAGCATTGAATCACAGGTGTGTGTATGTGTTTGTGTGTGCTGGTATGGGCTTTGCATTGAGTCACTGAGGTGTATGTGTGAGTGTGTGTGTGGTGCTACAGACTGTTCACTAGGTCACAGCCTTGTGTGTGTGTGTCTGTGTGATGATATAGCCTGTGCACTGAGTCACAGTGAGTTATGTGTGTGTGTGTGTGCTGGTAGAGACTGTGCATTGAGTCACAGTGAGTATGTGTGTGTGTTTTTGTGTGGTGCTACAGACTGTGCATTGAGTCACAGTGAGCCTTGTGTTTGAGTGCTGATATAGGCTGTGAACTGAGTCACAATGAGTTATGTGTGTCTATGTGTGCTGGTATTGACTGTGCATGGAGTCACAATGAGTTTTGTGTGTGTGTGTGTGCTCCTATAGACTGCATTGAGTCATAGGGAGCATGTGTGTGTGTGTGGGCTGCTATAGGCTGAGCATTCAGTCACAGTGTGCCGTGTGTGTGTGTTGTGTGTGGGGGTAGTACAGTCTGAGCATTGAGTTACAGTGAGATGTGGTGTGTGTGTGTGTGTGTGTGCTGGTATGAAATGTACATTGAGTCACATTAAGCCTTGCGTGTGTGTGTGGGTTTGTGTGTGTGTGTGTGCTGGTAGAGGCTGAGCATTGAATCAGAGGTGTGTGTGTGTTTATGTGTGTCTGTGTGCGCTGGAATGGGCTTTGCATTGAGTCACTGAGTTGTGTGTGGGGGGGCTACAGACTGTGCATTGAGTCACAGTGCATTGAGTCATTGTGCATTGAGGCACAATGAGTTGTGTGTGTGTGCTTGTATACACTGTGCATTGACTCTCAGCATGTGTGTGTGTGTGTGTGTGAGTGCTGATATAGGCTGTGAACTGAGTCACAGTGAGTTATGTGTGTCTGTGTGTGTGTGCTGGTATTGACTGTGCATTGAGTCACAGTGAGCATGTGTGTGTGTGTGTGTGTGCTGCTATAGGCTGTGCATTGAGTCACAGTGAGCCGTGTGTGTGCGGGTGCTGGTATATGCTCTGCACTGAGTTACAGTGAGTCATGTGTTTCTGTGTCTGTGCTGGTATAATCTGAGCATTGAGTCACAGTTCAGTGTGTGTATACGTGTGTGTGTGCTGGTATGGGCTTTGCATTGAGTCCCTGAGGGGTGTGTGTGTGTGTGTTGTGAAGATATAGGCTGTGCATTCATTCATAGTGAGCCATGTGTGTCTGGGACTGGGGGCAGGCATACGGTGCACTGAGTCACAGTGAGCCATGTGTTTGTGTGTGTATGTGTGTGAGTGTGCTGGTATAATCAGATCATTGAGTCACAGTGAGGTGTGCTGTGTGCGTGTATTTGCTTTTATGGACAGCGCATTGAGTCTCATTGAGCTGTGCATATCTGTGTGTGTGTGTGTTTGTATTTCATGGTGTGGAATGTGCGTGAGTTACTGTAAGGTGAGTGTGTTTGTGTGTGCTGGTACAGGCTGAGCACTGAGTCACATTTAGGTGTGTGTGTGGGTGTGGGTAATGGGCTTTGCATTGAGTCACTGAAGCCTGTATGTGTGTCTGTGTGGTGCTATAGACTGTTCATTGAGTCAAATTGAGACGTGTGTATGCGTGTGTACTGGTATAGGCTGTGCATTGCGTCACAGTGAGCTCTGTGTTTGTGTATGTGTGTGCAGTATACGCTGTGCATTCACTCACAGTGAGGTTTGTGTGTGTAGTGGTTTGGGCTGTGCATTGTGTCACAGTGAGCCATGTATGTCCATGTGCGTGTTTCTGTGCTGCTTTAGGCAGTGCATTGAGTCACAGTGAGCCATGTGTGTATGTGTGTGTGTGTAATGATATAAGCTGGGCATTGAGTCACAGTGAGCCATGTGTGTGGGAGTCGGGGAAGGTGTACACTGTGCACTGAGTCACAGTGAGCCATGTGTTTGTGTGTGTGTGTGTGTGTGTGTGATGGTATAACTGGTTCATTGAGTCACAGTGAGCCATGTATGAGTGCGTGTTTGTGTGTGTGTGTGTTCTGGTACAGCCTGAGCTTTCAGTCATAGTGCGCCGTGTGTGTGTGTGTTGTGTGTGTTGGTAGTACAGTCTGAGCATTGAGTTACAGTGAGATGTGTTGTGTGTATCTGTGCTGGTATGAAATGTACATTGAATCACAAGGAGCCAAGCATGTGTGTGTGTGTGTTTGTGTGTGTGCTGGTAGAGGCTGAGCACTGAATCACGTTTAGGTGTGTATGTGTGTGTGTGCGCGCTGGTATGGGCTTTTCATTGAGTCACTGATGTGTGTGTGGGCGGGCTACAGACTGTGCACTGAGTCACAGTGAGTTATGTGTATCTGTGTGTGCTGGTATTGACTGGGCACTGAGTCACAATGAGCTGTGTGTGTGTGCTCGTATAGACTGTGCATTGAGTCACAGTCAGCATGTGTGTGTGTGTGTGTGTGCTGGTATGGGATTGCATTGAGTCACTGAGGTGTGTGTGTGTGTGGTGCTACAGACTATGCATTCAGTCACAGTGAGCCTTGCGTGTGTGTGTCTGAGTGCTGATATAGGCTGTGAACTGAGTCACAGTGAGTTATGTGTGTCTGTGTGTGTGCTGGTATTGACTGTGCATTGAGTCACAATGAGTTATGTGTATGTATGCTCGTATAGACTGTGCAATGAGTCACAGTCAGCAGGTGTGTGTGTGTGTGTGTGTGCTGGTATGGGCTTTGCATTGAGTCACTGAGGTGTATGTGTGTGTGTGTGTGGTGCTACAGACTGTGCATTGAGTCACAGTGAGCCTTGCGTGTGTGTTTGAGTGGTGATATAGGCTGTGAACTGAGTCACAATGAGTTGTGTGTGTGTGTGTGTGTGCTGGTATTGACTGTGCACTCAGTCACAATGAGTTGTGTGTGCTTGTATAGACGGCGCATTGAGTCACAGTCAGCATGTGTGTGTGTGTGTGCTGCTACAAGATGTGCATTGAGTCACAATGAGGTGTGTGTGTATGTGTGTGTGTTGGTATAGGCTGAGCATTGAATCACAGTTCGGGGTGTGTGTGTGTGCACTGGTATGGGTGGAGCATTGAATCAGGTGTGTGTATGTGTGCATGTGTGCTCGTATGGGCTTTGCATTGAGTCAGTGAGGTGTATGTGTGTGTGGGGGGGGGGGCTATTACAGTCTGAGCACTGAGTCACAGTGAGGAGTGTCTGTGTGTGTGTCCTGCTATAGGCTGTGCATTGTATCACAGTGAACCTTGTGTGTGTATGTGTGTTTGCGTATGCATGTGTGTGTGTGACGATACAGGCTAAGCATTGAGCCACGGAGGTGTGTATGTGTGTGTGTTGATACAAACTGTGCATTGAGTCACAGTGAGCCATGTGTGTGTGTGTGTAGGTAAGGATGGTGCATTGAGTCACAGTGAGCCATGTTTGCATGCTGGTATAGGTGTTGCATTTTGTCACAGTGAGCGGTGTGTGTGTGTGTGTGTGTGTGTGTGCTGCAATAGGCTGTGCATTGAGTCACAGTAAAGTGTGTTTTTGTGTGTATGTGCTGGTATAGGCTGTGCTTTGTGTCACAGTGACGTGTGTCTGTGTGTGTGTCCTGCTATAGGCTGTGCATTGTATCACAGTGAACCTTGTGTGTGTATGTGTGTTTGTGTATGCATGTGTGTGTGTGACGATACAGGCTGAGCATTGAGTCACGGAGGTGTGTATGTGTGTGTGTTGATACAAACTGTGCATTGAGTCACAGTGAGCCGTGTGTTTGTGTATGTGTGTGTCTGTGTGTGTGGACTGGTATTTGCCGTGCGTTGAGTCACAATGAGACGTGTTGGGGGGTGTGGAATAGTCTGAGCACTGAGTCACAGATGGGTGGTGTGTATTTACTGGTATGGACGCTGCATTCAGTCACAATGAGCCGTGCGTGTGTGTCTTTGTGATGGTTCAGAGAGTGCACTGAGTCACAGTATGGTGTGTATATGTGTGTTGGTATAGGCTGACCATTGAAACACAGTAAGGTGTGTGTGTGTGTGTCTGTGTGTATGAGTGTGCTGGTATGGGCTTTGCATTGACTCACTGAGGTGTATGTGTGTGTTTGTGTGTGTGGTGCTACACACAGTGCACTGAGTCACAGTGAGCCTTGTGTGTGTGTGTCTGCGTGCTGATATAGCCTGTGCACTGTGTCACAGTGAGTTATGTGTGTGTGCTGGTATAGAGTGTGCATTGGGTCACAATGAGTTGTGTGTGTGTGTGCTCGTATAGACTGTGCATTATTCACAGTGAGCATGTGTGTTTGTGTGTGTCCACGCTGGTATAGGTTGTGCAGTGAGTCACAGTGAGGGGTGTTTGTGTGTGTGTGTGTGTGAGTGTGCTCATATAATCAGATCATTGAGTCACAGTGAGGTGTGTGCTGTGTGTGTATGTGCTCGTATGGACAGTGCATTGAGTCAGAGTGAGCCGTGAATGTGTGTTTGTTTGTATTTTGTATTTCATGGTGTGGAATGTGCATGAGTTACCTTAAGATGTGTGTGTTTGTGTGCGCAGGTATGGGCTGAGCATTGAGTCACACTTACGTGTGTGTGTGTGTGTGCCGGTAGGGGCTTTGCATTGAGTCACTGAGGCCTGTATGTGTGTTTGTGTGGTGCTACAGAGCGTTCGTTGAGTCACAGTGAGCTGTGTGTGTGTGTGTGTGTGCAGGTATACGCCGTGCATTCAGTCACAGTGAGGCTTGTGTGTGTACTGGTATGGACTGCATTGTGTCGCACTGAGCCATGTATGTCCATGTGTGTGTTTGTGTGCTGCTATAGGCAGTGCATTGAGTCACAGAGAGCCATGTGTGTGTGTCTGTGCTGGTATAGGCTGTGCACTGAGTCACAGTGAGCCTGCTGTTTGTGGTAGTACAGGCTGTGCATTGAGTCTGTGAGCTACGTATGTGTGTGTGTGTATTTGTGTTCCGGTAGAGACTGGGCACTGAGTCACAGTTAGCCATGTGTGTTTGTGTGTCTGTTTGTCTTGGTATCGGTGGTTCACTGAGTCACAGTGAACCATGTATGAGTGCGTGTTTGTGTGTGTCTGTGTTCTGGTATAGGCTGAGCATTGAGTCACAGTATGCCGTGTGTGTGTGTGCTGGTAGAGTCTGAGAATTGAGTCACAGTGAGGTGCGTGTGCATGTGTGTATGTGCTGGTATGGATGGTGCACTGAATCACAGAGCTGTGCATGCGTGTGTGTGCATGTGCTGGTACAGACTGTGCACTGAGTCACAGCTGTGTGTGTGTGTGTGCATGCTGGTATAGGCTGTGCATTGAGTCACAGTGAGGTGTGTGTGGGGGGGGGGTGCATGTGCTAGTATAGGCTTTGCATTGAGTCACTGAGCTGTGTGTGTGTGTGTGTGTGTAGGTATACGCTGTGTATTGACTCAGTGAGCCATGTGTGCTTGTGTGTGTATGTGTGCTACCATAGACTGTGCATTGATTCACAGCTGTGTGTGTGTGTGTGTGTGTGAGCGCTGGTATAGGCTGTGCAGTGAGTCACAGAGGGGTGTTTGTGAGTGTGTGCGTGTGCTGGTATAGGCTTTGAGTCACATTGAGCCGCATGTGTGTGTGATGGTATAGGTGGTTCACTGAGTCACAGTGAGCCATGTATGAGTGCCTGTTTGTGTGTGTGTGTGTGTTCTGGTATAGGCTGAGCATTGAGTCACTGTGCACCGTGTGTGTGTATGTTGTGTGTGTGGGTAGTACAGTCTGAGCATTGAGTTACAGTGAGGTGTGTGTGTGTTTGTGCTGGTATAAAATGTACATTGAGTCACAATGAGCCATGCGTGTGTGTGTGTGTGTGCTGGTAGACGCTGAGCATTGAATCAGGTTGTGTGTGTGAAGACATAAGCTGTGCATTCTGTCACAGTGAGCCGTGTGTTTGTGTGTGTGAGTGTGCTGGTATGGGCTTTGCATTGAGTCACTGAGGTGTCTGTGTGTGTTTCTGTATTGCTGGTATAGGCAGAGCATTGAGTCACAGTGCGTCGTGGTTAGGTGTGTGTGTGGTGAGGGGTGGCTGGTAGAGTCTGAGCATTGAGTCACAGTGAGTGGTGCATGTGTGTGTGTGTGTTTGTAGTTCATGTTGTGGAATGTGCATGAGTTACTGTAAGGTGTGTGTGTGTGTGCTGGTACAGGCTGAACACTGAGTCACACGTGTGTGTGTGTGTGCTGGTATGGGCTTTGCAGAGTCACTGAGGCCTGTATGTGTGTTTGTGTGGTGCTAAAGACTATTCATTGAGTCAAATTGAGACACGTGTGTGTGTGTGTGTACTGCTATAGGCTGTGCATTGAGTCACAGTGAGCTGTGCCTGTGTGTGTGTGTGTGTGATGGTATAGAATGTGCATTGAGTCACAGTGAGCTGTGTGTGTGTGTGCAGGTATACGCCATGCATTCAGTCACAGTGAGGCTTGTGTGTGTACTGGTATGGACTGCATTGTGTCACAGTGAGCCATGTATGTCTGTGTGTGTTTGTGTGCTGCTTTCGGCAGTGCATTGAGTCACAGTGAGCCGTGTGTGTGTGTGTCTGTATGTGTGTGATGGTGTAGACGGTTCATTGATTCACAGTGAGCCATGTGTGAATGCATGTTTCTGTGTGTCTGTGCTGGTATACAATGTGAATTTAGTTACAGTAAGGTGCCTGTGTGTGTGTGTATGTGTTGGTATGGACTGTGCATTGATTAACAGTGAGCCGTGCCTGTGTGTCTTTGTGTGTGTATGTGATGGTATAGGCTGTGCATTGAGTCACATTGAGCCATGCGTGTGTGTCTGTGTGTGTGGTGGTAAAGACTGCATTGACTCACAGGTGTGTGTGTGTGTGTGTGTGTTGGCAAAGACTGCATTGACTCAGGTGTGTGTGTGTGTGCCTGTATGGGCTTTGCATTGACTCACAGTGAGGTGTTTATGTGTGTGTGTGTGTGTGTGTGCTGCTACAGACTAAGCATTGAGTGATAAGTGAGCCGTGATTTTATGCTGGTACAGGCTCCGCAATGAGTCACAGAGCCGTGTGGGTGGCGTGTGTGTCTCTGTGTGTGCTGGTACAGGCTGAGCACCGAGTCACACTTAGCTGCGTATATGTGTGTATGTATGCTGGTATGGACTTTGCATTGAGTCACTGGGGTGTGTGTGTGTGTTTCTGTATGTGCTGGTATAGGCTTAGAATTGAGTCACAGTGTGCCGTGTGTGTGTGGGGTGGGGGCTACTATGGTCTGAGCATAGAGTCACAGTGAGGTGTGTTGTGTGTGTGTATATGTGCTGGTATGGACAGTACATTGAGTCACAAAGAGGCATGCGTATGTGTGCGTATGTGTGTGTGTGTATGTGGTGGTGTAGAGTGTGCGTTGAGTCACAGTATGGTGTGTGTGTGCTGGTAGAGGCTGCACACTGAATCACAGGTGTGTGTGGGGGGGGCTGGTATGGGCTTTCCATTGAGTCACTGAGGTGTCTGTGTGTGTCTGTGTGTGTGATGGTATAGGTGGTTCACTAAGTCACAGTGAGCCATGTATGAGTGTGTGTTTGTGTGTGTGTGTGTTCTGGCATAGGCTGAGCATTGAGTCACAGTGCACCGTGTGTTGTGTGTGTGGGTTGTACAGTCTGAGCATTGACTGACAGATGTGTTGTGTGTGTGTATGTGCTGGTATGGACGGTGCATTCATTCACAATGAGCCGTGCGTGTGTGTGTGTCTTTGTGATGGTGTAGAGTGTGCACTGAGTCACAGTATGGTGTGTATATGTGTGCTGCTATAGGCTGAGCATTCAGTCACAGAGTGCCGTGTGTGTGTGTTGTGTGTGGGGGTAGTACAGTCTGAGCATTGAGTTACAGTGAGATGTGGTGTGTGTGTGTGTGTGTGTGCTGGTATGAAATGTACATTGAGTCACATTAAGCCTTGCGTGTGTGTGTGGATTTGTGTGTGTGTGTGTGCTGGTAGAGGCTGAGCATTGAATCAGAGGTGTGTGTGTGTTTATGTGTGTCTGTGTGCGCTGGAATGGGCTTTGCATTGAGTCACTGAGTTGTGTGTGGGGGGGCTACAGACTGTGCATTGAGTCACAGTGCATTGAGTCATTGTGCATTGAGGCACAATGAGTTGTGTGTGTGTGCTTGTATACACTGTGCATTGACTCTCAGCATGTGTGTGTGTGTGTGTGTGAGTGCTGATATAGGCTGTGAACTGAGTCACAGTGAGTTATGTGTGTCTGTGTGTGTGTGCTGGTATTGACTGTGCATTGAGTCACAGTGAGCATGTGTGTGTGTGTGTGTGTGCTGCTATAGGCTGTGCATTGAGTCACAGTGAGCCGTGTGTGTGCGGGTGCTGGTATATGCTCTGCACTGAGTTACAGTGAGTCATGTGTTTCTGTGTCTGTGCTGGTATAATCTGAGCATTGAGTCACAGTTCAGTGTGTGTATACGTGTGTGTGTGCTGGTATGGGCTTTGCATTGAGTCCCTGAGGGGTGTGTGTGTGTGTGTTGTGAAGATATAGGCTGTGCATTCATTCATAGTGAGCCATGTGTGTCTGGGACTGGGGGCAGGCATACGGTGCACTGAGTCACAGTGAGCCATGTGTTTGTGTGTGTATGTGTGTGAGTGTGCTGGTATAATCAGATCATTGAGTCACAGTGAGGTGTGCTGTGTGCGTGTATTTGCTTTTATGGACAGCGCATTGAGTCTCATTGAGCTGTGCATATCTGTGTGTGTGTGTGTTTGTATTTCATGGTGTGGAATGTGCGTGAGTTACTGTAAGGTGAGTGTGTTTGTGTGTGCTGGTACAGGCTGAGCACTGAGTCACATTTAGGTGTGTGTGTGGGTGTGGGTAATGGGCTTTGCATTGAGTCACTGAAGCCTGTATGTGTGTCTGTGTGGTGCTATAGACTGTTCATTGAGTCAAATTGAGACGTGTGTATGCGTGTGTACTGGTATAGGCTGTGCATTGCGTCACAGTGAGCTCTGTGTTTGTGTATGTGTGTGCAGTATACGCTGTGCATTCACTCACAGTGAGGTTTGTGTGTGTAGTGGTTTGGGCTGTGCATTGTGTCACAGTGAGCCATGTATGTCCATGTGCGTGTTTCTGTGCTGCTTTAGGCAGTGCATTGAGTCACAGTGAGCCATGTGTGTATGTGTGTGTGTGTAATGATATAAGCTGGGCATTGAGTCACAGTGAGCCATGTGTGTGGGAGTCGGGGAAGGTGTACACTGTGCACTGAGTCACAGTGAGCCGTGTGTTTGTGTGTGTGTGTGTGTGTGTGTGATGGTATAACTGCTTCATTGAGTCACAGTGAGCCATGTATGAGTGCGTGTTTGTGTGTGTGTGTCTTCTGGTACAGCCTGAGCTTTCAGTCATAGTGCGCCGTGTGTGTGTGTGTTGTGTGTGTTGGTAGTACAGTCTGAGCATTGAGTTACAGTGAGATGTGTTGTGTGTATCTGTGCTGGTATGAAATGTACATTGAATCACAAGGAGCCAAGCATGTGTGTGTGTGTGTTTGTGTGTGTGCTGGTAGAGGCTGAGCACTGAATCACGTTTAGGTGTGTATGTGTGTGTGTGCGCGCTGGTATGGGCTTTTCATTGAGTCACTGATGTGTGTGTGGGCGGGCTACAGACTGTGCACTGAGTCACAGTGAGTTATGTGTATCTGTGTGTGCTGGTATTGACTTGGCACTGAGTCACAATGAGCTGTGTGTGTGTGCTCGTATAGACTGTGCATTGAGTCACAGTCAGCATGTGTGTGTGTGTGTGTGTGCTGGTATGGGATTGCATTGAGTCACTGAGGTGTGTGTGTGTGTGGTGCTACAGACTATGCATTCAGTCACAGTGAGCCTTGCGTGTGTGTGTCTGAGTGCTGCTATAGGCTGTGAACTGAGTCACAGTGAGTTATGTGTGTCTGTGTGTGTGCTGGTATTGACTGTGCATTGAGTCACAATGAGTTATGTGTATGTATGCTCGTATAGACTGTGCAATGAGTCACAGTCAGCAGGTGTGTGTGTGTGTGTGTGCTGGTATGGGCTTTGCATTGAGTCACTGAGGTGTATGTGTGTGTGTGTGTGGTGCTACAGACTGTGCATTGTGTCACAGTGAGCCTTGCGTGTGTGTTTCAGTGGTGATATAGGCTGTGAACTGAGTCACAATGAGTTGTGTGTGTGTGTGTGTGTGCTGGTATTGACTGTGCGCTCAGTCACAATGAGTTGTGTGTGCTTGTATAGACGGCGCATTGAGTCACAGTCAGCATGTGTGTGTGTGTGTGCTGCTACAAGATGTGCATTGAGTCACAATGAGGTGTGTGTGTATGTGTGTGTGTTGGTATAGGCTGAGCATTGAATCACAGTTCGGGGTGTGTGTGTGTGCACTGGTATGGGTGGAGCATTGAATCAGGTGTGTGTATGTGTGCATGTGTGCTCGTATGGGCTTTGCATTGAGTCAGTGAGGTGTATGTGTGTGGGGGGGGGGGCTATTACAGTCTGAGCACTGAGTCACAGTGAGGAGTGTCTGTGTGTGTGTCCTGCTATAGGCTGTGCATTGTATCACAGTGAACCTTGTGTGTGTATGTGTGTTTGCGTATGCATGTGTGTGTGTGACGATACAGGCTAAGCATTGAGCCACGGAGGTGTGTATGTGTGTGTGTTGATACAAACTGTGCATTGAGTCACAGTGAGCCATGTGTGTGTGTGTGTAGGTAAGGATGGTGCATTGAGTCACAGTGAGCCATGTTTGCATGCTGGTATAGGTGTTGCATTTTGTCACAGTGAGCGGTGTGTGTGTGTGTGTGTGTGTGCTGCAATAGGCTGTGCATTGAGTCACAGTAAAGTGTGTTTTTGTGTGTATGTGCTGGTATAGGCTGTGCTTTGTGTCACAGTGACGTGTGTCTGTGTGTGTGTCCTGCTATAGGCTGTGCATTGTATCACAGTGAACCTTGTGTGTGTATGTGTGTTTGTGTATGCATGTGTGTGTGTGACGATACAGGCTGAGCATTGAGTCACGGAGGTGTGTATGTGTGTGTGTTGATACAAACTGTGCATTGAGTCACAGTGAGCCGTGTGTTTGTGTATGTGTGTGTCTGTGTGTGTGGACTGGTATTTGCCGTGCGTTGAGTCACAATGAGACGTGTTGGGGGGTGTGGAATAGTCTGAGCACTGAGTCACAGATGGGTGGTGTGTATTTACTGGTATGGACGCTGCATTCAGTCACAATGAGCCGTGCGTGTGTGTGTGTCTTTGTGATGGTTCAGAGAGTGCACTGAGTCACAGTATGGTGTGTATATGTGTGTTGGTATAGGCTGACCATTGAAACACAGTAAGGTGTGTGTGTGTGTGTCTGTGTGTATGAGTGTGCTGGTATGGGCTTTGCATTGACTCACTGAGGTGTATGTGTGTGTTTGTGTGTGTGGTGCTACACACAGTGCACTGAGTCACAGTGAGCCTTGTGTGTGTGTGTCTGCGTGCTGATATAGCCTGTGCACTGTGTCACAGTGAGTTCTGTGTGTGTGCTGGTATAGAGTGTGCATTGGGTCACAATGAGTTGTGTGTGTGTGTGCTCGTATAGACTGTGCATTATTCACAGTGAGCATGTGTGTTTGTGTGTGTCCACGCTGGTATAGGTTGTGCAGTGAGTCACAGTGAGGGGTGTTTGTGTGTGTGTGTGTGAGTGTGCTCATATAATCAGATCATTGAGTCACAGTGAGGTGTGTGCTGTGTGTGTATGTGCTCGTATGGACAGTGCATTGAGTCAGAGTGAGCCGTGAATGTGTGTGTGTTTGTATTTTGTATTTCATGGTGTGGAATGTGCATGAGTTACCTTAAGATGTGTGTGTTTGTGTGCGCAGGTATGGGCTGAGCATTGAGTCACACTTAGGTGTGTGTGTGTGTGCCGGTAGGGGCTTTGCATTGAGTCACTGAGGCCTGTATGTGTGTTTGTGTGGTGCTACAGAGCGTTCGTTGAGTCACAGTGAGCTGTGTGTGTGTGTGTGTGTGCAGGTATACGCCGTGCATTCAGTCACAGTGAGGCTTGTGTGTGTACTGGTATGGACTGCATTGTGTCGCACTGAGCCATGTATGTCCGTGTGTGTGTTTGTGTGCTGCTATAGGCAGTGCATTGAGTCACAGAGAGCCATGTGTGTGTGTCTGTGCTGGTATAGGCTGTGCACTGAGTCACAGTGAGCCTGCTGTTTGTGGTAGTACAGGCTGTGCATTGAGTCTGTGAGCTACGTATGTGTGTGTGTGTATTTGTGTTCCGGTAGAGACTGGGCACTGAGTCACAGTTAGCCATGTGTGTTTGTGTGTGTGTTTGTCTTGGTATCGGTGGTTCACTGAGTCACAGTGAACCATGTATGAGTGCGTGTTTGTGTGTGTCTGTGTTCTGGTATAGGCTGAGCATTGAGTCACAGTATGCCGTGTGTGTGTGTGCTGGTAGAGTCTGAGAATTGAGTCACAGTGAGGTGCGTGTGCATGTGTGTATGTGCTGGTATGGATGGTGCACTGAATCACAGAGCTGTGCATGCGTGTGTGTGCATGTGCTGGTACAGACTGTGCACTGAGTCACAGCTGTGTGTGTGTGTGTGCATGCTGGTATAGGCTGTGCATTGAGTCACAGTGAGGTGTGTGTGTGTGGGGGGTGCATGTGCTAGTATAGGCTTTGCATTGAGTCACTGAGCTGTGTGTGTGTGTGTGTGTGTAGGTATACGCTGTGTATTGACTCAGTGAGCCATGTGTGCTTGTGTGTGTATGTGTGCTACCATAGACTGTGCATTGATTCACAGCTGTGTGTGTGTGTGTGTGTGTGAGCGCTGGTATAGGCTGTGCAGTGAGTCACAGAGGGGTGTTTGTGAGTGTGTGCGTGTGCTGGTATAGGCTTTGAGTCACATTGAGCCGCATGTGTGTGTGATGGTATAGGTGGTTCACTGAGTCACAGTGAGCCATGTATGAGTGCCTGTTTGTGTGTGTGTGTGTGTTCTGGTATAGGCTGAGCATTGAGTCACTGTGCACCGTGTGTGTGTATGTTGTGTGTGTGGGTAGTACAGTCTGAGCATTGAGTTACAGTGAGGTGTGTGTGTGTTTGTGCTGGTATAAAATGTACATTGAGTCACAATGAGCCATGCGTGTGTGTGTGTGTGTGCTGGTAGACGCTGAGCATTGAATCAGGTTGTGTGTGTGAAGACATAAGCTGTGCATTCTGTCACAGTGAGCCGTGTGTTTGTGTGTGTGAGTGTGCTGGTATGGGCTTTGCATTGAGTCACTGAGGTGTCTGTGTGTGTTTCTGTATTGCTGGTATAGGCAGAGCATTGAGTCACAGTGCGTCGTGGTTAGGTGTGTGTGTGGTGAGGGGTGGCTGGTAGAGTCTGAGCATTGAGTCACAGTGAGTGGTGCATGTGTGTGTGTGTGTTTGTAGTTCATGTTGTGGAATGTGCATGAGTTACTGTAAGGTGTGTGTGTGTGTGCTGGTACAGGCTGAACACTGAGTCACACGTGTGTGTGTGTGTGCTGGTATGGGCTTTGCAGAGTCACTGAGGCCTGTATGTGTGTTTGTGTGGTGCTAAAGACTATTCATTGAGTCAAATTGAGACACGTGTGTGTGTGTGTGTACTGCTATAGGCTGTGCATTGAGTCACAGTGAGCTGTGCCTGTGTGTGTGTGTGTGTGATGGTATAGAATGTGCATTGAGTCACAGTGAGCTGTGTGTGTGTGTGCAGGTATACGCCATGCATTCAGTCACAGTGAGGCTTGTGTGTGTACTGGTATGGACTGCATTGTGTCACAGTGAGCCATGTATGTCTGTGTGTGTTTGTGTGCTGCTTTCGGCAGTGCATTGAGTCACAGTGAGCCGTGTGTGTGTGTGTCTGTATGTGTGTGATGGTGTAGACGGTTCATTGATTCACAGTGAGCCATGTGTGAATGCATGTTTCTGTGTGTCTGTGCTGGTATACAATGTGAATTTAGTTACAGTAAGGTGCCTGTGTGTGTGTGTATGTGTTGGTATGGACTGTGCATTGATTAACAGTGAGCCGTGCCTGTGTGTCTTTGTGTGTGTATGTGATGGTATAGGCTGTGCATTGAGTCACATTGAGCCATGCGTGTGTGTCTGTGTGTGTGGTGGTAAAGACTGCATTGACTCACAGGTGTGTGTGTGTGTGTGTGTGTTGGCAAAGACTGCATTGACTCAGGTGTGTGTGTGTGTGCCTGTATGGGCTTTGCATTGACTCACAGTGAGGTGTTTATGTGTGTGTGTGTGTGTGTGCTGCTACAGACTAAGCATTGAGTGATAAGTGAGCCGTGATTTTATGCTGGTACAGGCTCCGCAATGAGTCACAGAGCCGCGTGGGTGGCGTGTGTGTCTGTGTGTGTGCTGGTACAGGCTGAGCACCGAGTCACACTTAGCTGCGTATATGTGTGTATGTATGCTGGTATGGACTTTGCATTGAGTCACTGGGGTGTGTGTGTGTTTCTGTATGTGCTGGTATAGGCTTAGAATTGAGTCACAGTGTGCCGTGTGTGTGTGGGGTGGGGGCTACTATGGTCTGAGCATAGAGTCACAGTGAGGTGTGTTGTGTGTGTGTATATGTGCTGGTATGGACAGCACATTGAGTCACAAAGAGGCATGCGTATGTGTGCGTATGTGTGTGTGTGTATGTGGTGGTGTAGAGTGTGCGTTGAGTCACAGTATGGTGTGTGTGTGCTGGTAGAGGCTGCACACTGAATCACAGGTGTGTGTGTGGGGGGCTGGTATGGGCTTTCCATTGAGTCACTGAGGTGTCTGTGTGTGTCTGTGTGTGTGATGGTATAGGTGGTTCACTAAGTCACAGTGAGCCATGTATGAGTGTGTGTTTGTGTGTGTGTGTGTTCTGGCATAGGCTGAGCATTGAGTCACAGTGCACCGTGTGTTGTGTGTGTGGGTTGTACAGTCTGAGCATTGACTGACAGATGTGTTGTGTGTGTGTATGTGCTGGTATGGACGGTGCATTCAGTCACAATGAGCCGTGCGTGTGTGTGTGTCTTTGTGATGGTGTAGAGTGTGCACTGAGTCACAGTATGGTGTGTATATGTGTGCTGCTATAGGCTTAGCATTGAATCACAGGTGTGGGAGTGTGTGTGCTGCTATGGGCTTTGTATTGACTCACTGAGGTGTGTGTGTGTGTGTGTGTGTGTGGTGCTACAGACTGTGCATTGAGTCATGTGAGCCTTGCGTGTGTACATCTGAGTGCTGATATAGGCTGTGAACTGAGTCACAGTGAGTTACGTGTGTCTGTGTGTGTGCTCGTACAGACTGTGCATTGAGTCACAGCATGTGTGTGTGTGTGTACTGCTATAGGCTGTGCATTGAGTCAATGAGGTGTGTGTGTGTGTGCTGGTATAGGCTGAGCATTGAATCACGGGTGTGTCTGCACTGGTATGGGTGGACCACTGAATCAATTAAGTGTGTGTATGTGTGCATGTGTGCTCGTATGGGCTTTGCATTGAGTCACTGAGGTGTATGTGTGTGTGGGGGGGGGCTAGTATAGTCTGATCATTGAGTCACAGTGAGGTGTGTTGTGTGTGTGTATGTGCTGGTATGGACTCTCTTGAGCCACAATTAGCCATGTGTGTGTGTGTGTACGTAGTGGTCTAGGGTGTGCATTGAGTCACAGCTGTGTGTGTGTGTGTATGTGTGTGCTGGTTTAGGCTGAGCATTGAATCACAGGTGTGTGTATGTGTTTGTGTGTGCTGGTATGGGCTTTGCATTGAGTCACTGAGGTGTATGTGTGAGTGTGTGTGTGGTGCTACAGACTGTTCACTAGGTCACAGCCTTGTGTGTGTGTGTCTGTGTGATGATATAGCCTGTGCACTGAGTCACAGTGAGTTATGTGTGTGTGTGTGTGCTGGTAGAGACTGTGCATTGAGTCACAGTGAGTATGTGTGTGTGTTTTTGTGTGGTGCTACAGACTGTGCATTGAGTCACAGTGAGCCTTGTGTTTGAGTGCTGATATAGGCTGTGAACTGAGTCACAATGAGTTATGTGTGTCTATGTGTGCTGGTATTGACTGTGCATGGAGTCACAATGAGTTTTGTGTGTGTGTGTGTGCTCCTATAGACTGCATTGAGTCATAGGGAGCATGTGTGTGTGTGTGGGCTGCTATAGGCTGAGCATTCAGTCACAGTGTGCCGTGTGTGTGTGTTGTGTGTGGGGGTAGTACAGTCTGAGCATTGAGTTACAGTGAGATGTGGTGTGTGTGTGTGTGTGTGTGCTGGTATGAAATGTACATTGAGTCACATTAAGCCTTGCGTGTGTGTGTGGGTTTGTGTGTGTGTGTGTGCTGGTAGAGGCTGAGCATTGAATCAGAGGTGTGTGTGTGTTTATGTGTGTCTGTGTGCGCTGGAATGGGCTTTGCATTGAGTCACTGAGTTGTGTGTGGGGGGGCTACAGACTGTGCATTGAGTCACAGTGCATTGAGTCATTGTGCATTGAGGCACAATGAGTTGTGTGTGTGTGCTTGTATACACTGTGCATTGACTCTCAGCATGTGTGTGTGTGTGTGTGTGAGTGCTGATATAGGCTGTGAACTGAGTCACAGTGAGTTATGTGTGTCTGTGTGTGTGTGCTGGTATTGACTGTGCATTGAGTCACAGTGAGCATGTGTGTGTGTGTGTGTGTGCTGCTATAGGCTGTGCATTGAGTCACAGTGAGCCGTGTGTGTGCGGGTGCTGGTATATGCTCTGCACTGAGTTACAGTGAGTCATGTGTTTCTGTGTCTGTGCTGGTATAATCTGAGCATTGAGTCACAGTTCAGTGTGTGTATACGTGTGTGTGTGCTGGTATGGGCTTTGCATTGAGTCCCTGAGGGGTGTGTGTGTGTGTGTTGTGAAGATATAGGCTGTGCATTCATTCATAGTGAGCCATGTGTGTCTGGGACTGGGGGCAGGCATACGGTGCACTGAGTCACAGTGAGCCATGTGTTTGTGTGTGTATGTGTGTGAGTGTGCTGGTATAATCAGATCATTGAGTCACAGTGAGGTGTGCTGTGTGCGTGTATTTGCTTTTATGGACAGCGCATTGAGTCTCATTGAGCTGTGCATATCTGTGTGTGTGTGTGTTTGTATTTCATGGTGTGGAATGTGCGTGAGTTACTGTAAGGTGAGTGTGTTTGTGTGTGCTGGTACAGGCTGAGCACTGAGTCACATTTAGGTGTGTGTGTGGGTGTGGGTAATGGGCTTTGCATTGAGTCACTGAAGCCTGTATGTGTGTCTGTGTGGTGCTATAGACTGTTCATTGAGTCAAATTGAGACGTGTGTATGCGTGTGTACTGGTATAGGCTGTGCATTGCGTCACAGTGAGCTCTGTGTTTGTGTATGTGTGTGCAGTATACGCTGTGCATTCACTCACAGTGAGGTTTGTGTGTGTAGTGGTTTGGGCTGTGCATTGTGTCACAGTGAGCCATGTATGTCCATGTGCGTGTTTCTGTGCTGCTTTAGGCAGTGCATTGAGTCACAGTGAGCCATGTGTGTATGTGTGTGTGTGTAATGATATAAGCTGGGCATTGAGTCACAGTGAGCCATGTGTGTGGGAGTCGGGGAAGGTGTACACTGTGCACTGAGTCACAGTGAGCCGTGTGTTTGTGTGTGTGTGTGTGTGTGTGTGATGGTATAACTGGTTCATTGAGTCACAGTGAGCCATGTATGAGTGCGTGTTTGTGTGTGTGTGTGTTCTGGTACAGCCTGAGCTTTCAGTCATAGTGCGCCGTGTGTGTGTGTGTTGTGTGTGTTGGTAGTACAGTCTGAGCATTGAGTTACAGTGAGATGTGTTGTGTGTATCTGTGCTGGTATGAAATGTACATTGAATCACAAGGAGCCAAGCATGTGTGTGTGTGTGTTTGTGTGTGTGCTGGTAGAGGCTGAGCACTGAATCACGTTTAGGTGTGTATGTGTGTGTGTGCGCGCTGGTATGGGCTTTTCATTGAGTCACTGATGTGTGTGTGGGCGGGCTACAGACTGTGCACTGAGTCACAGTGAGTTATGTGTATCTGTGTGTGCTGGTATTGACTGGGCACTGAGTCACAATGAGCTGTGTGTGTGTGCTCGTATAGACTGTGCATTGAGTCACAGTCAGCATGTGTGTGTGTGTGTGTGTGCTGGTATGGGATTGCATTGAGTCACTGAGGTGTGTGTGTGTGTGGTGCTACAGACTATGCATTCAGTCACAGTGAGCCTTGCGTGTGTGTGTCTGAGTGCTGATATAGGCTGTGAACTGAGTCACAGTGAGTTATGTGTGTCTGTGTGTGTGCTGGTATTGACTGTGCATTGAGTCACAATGAGTTATGTGTATGTATGCTCGTATAGACTGTGCAATGAGTCACAGTCAGCAGGTGTGTGTGTGTGTGTGTGTGCTGGTATGGGCTTTGCATTGAGTCACTGAGGTGTATGTGTGTGTGTGTGTGGTGCTACAGACTGTGCATTGAGTCACAGTGAGCCTTGCGTGTGTGTTTGAGTGGTGATATAGGCTGTGAACTGAGTCACAATGAGTTGTGTGTGTGTGTGTGTGTGCTGGTATTGACTGTGCGCTCAGTCACAATGAGTTGTGTGTGCTTGTATAGACGGCGCATTGAGTCACAGTCAGCATGTGTGTGTGTGTGTGCTGCTACAAGATGTGCATTGAGTCACAATGAGGTGTGTGTGTATGTGTGTGTGTTGGTATAGGCTGAGCATTGAATCACAGTTCGGGGTGTGTGTGTGTGCACTGGTATGGGTGGAGCATTGAATCAGGTGTGTGTATGTGTGCATGTGTGCTCGTATGGGCTTTGCATTGAGTCAGTGAGGTGTATGTGTGTGGGGGGGGGGGGGGGCTATTACAGTCTGAGCACTGAGTCACAGTGAGGAGTGTCTGTGTGTGTGTCCTGCTATAGGCTGTGCATTGTATCACAGTGAACCTTGTGTGTGTATGTGTGTTTGCGTATGCATGTGTGTGTGTGACGATACAGGCTAAGCATTGAGCCACGGAGGTGTGTATGTGTGTGTGTTGATACAAACTGTGCATTGAGTCACAGTGAGCCATGTGTGTGTGTGTGTGTAGGTAAGGATGGTGCATTGAGTCACAGTGAGCCATGTTTGCATGCTGGTATAGGTGTTGCATTTTGTCACAGTGAGCGGTGTGTGTGTGTGTGTGTGTGTGTGTGCTGCAATAGGCTGTGCATTGAGTCACAGTAAAGTGTGTTTTTGTGTGTATGTGCTGGTATAGGCTGTGCTTTGTGTCACAGTGACGTGTGTCTGTGTGTGTGTCCTGCTATAGGCTGTGCATTGTATCACAGTGAACCTTGTGTGTGTATGTGTGTTTGTGTATGCATGTGTGTGTGTGACGATACAGGCTGAGCATTGAGTCACGGAGGTGTGTATGTGTGTGTGTTGATACAAACTGTGCATTGAGTCACAGTGAGCCGTGTGTTTGTGTATGTGTGTGTCTGTGTGTGTGGACTGGTATTTGCCGTGCGTTGAGTCACAATGAGACGTGTTGGGGGGTGTGGAATAGTCTGAGCACTGAGTCACAGATGGGTGGTGTGTATTTACTGGTATGGACGCTGCATTCAGTCACAATGAGCCGTGCGTGTGTGTGTGTCTTTGTGATGGTTCAGAGAGTGCACTGAGTCACAGTATGGTGTGTATATGTGTGTTGGTATAGGCTGACCATTGAAACACAGTAAGGTGTGTGTGTGTGTGTGTCTGTGTGTATGAGTGTGCTGGTATGGGCTTTGCATTGACTCACTGAGGTGTATGTGTGTGTTTGTGTGTGTGGTGCTACACACAGTGCACTGAGTCACAGTGAGCCTTGTGTGTGTGTGTCTGCGTGCTGATATAGCCTGTGCACTGTGTCACAGTGAGTTCTGTGTGTGTGCTGGTATAGAGTGTGCATTGGGTCACAATGAGTTGTGTGTGTGTGTGCTCGTATAGACTGTGCATTATTCACAGTGAGCATGTGTGTTTGTGTGTGTCCACGCTGGTATAGGTTGTGCAGTGAGTCACAGTGAGGGGTGTTTGTGTGTGTGTGTGTGTGAGTGTGCTCATATAATCAGATCATTGAGTCACAGTGAGGTGTGTGCTGTGTGTGTATGTGCTCGTATGGACAGTGCATTGAGTCAGAGTGAGCCGTGAATGTGTGTGTGTTTGTATTTTGTATTTCATGGTGTGGAATGTGCATGAGTTACCTTAAGATGTGTGTGTTTGTGTGCGCAGGTATGGGCTAAGCATTGAGTCACACTTACGTGTGTGTGTGTGTGTGCCGGTAGGGGCTTTGCATTGAGTCACTGAGGCCTGTATGTGTGTTTGTGTGGTGCTACAGAGCGTTTGTTGAGTCACAGTGAGCTGTGTGTGTGTGTGTGTGTGCAGGTATACGCCGTGCATTCAGTCACAGTGAGGCTTGTGTGTGTACTGGTATGGACTGCATTGTGTCGCACTGAGCCATGTATGTCCATGTGTGTGTTTGTGTGCTGCTATAGGCAGTGCATTGAGTCACAGAGAGCCATGTGTGTGTGTCTGTGCTGGTATAGGCTGTGCACTGAGTCACAGTGAGCCTGCTGTTTGTGGTAGTACAGGCTGTGCATTGAGTCTGTGAGCTACGTATGTGTGTGTGTGTATTTGTGTTCCGGTAGAGACTGGGCACTGAGTCACAGTTAGCCATGTGTGTTTGTGTGTCTGTTTGTCTTGGTATCGGTGGTTCACTGAGTCACAGTGAACCATGTATGAGTGCGTGTTTGTGTGTGTCTGTGTTCTGGTATAGGCTGAGCATTGAGTCACAGTATGCCGTGTGTGTGTGTGCTGGTAGAGTCTGAGAATTGAGTCACAGTGAGGTGCGTGTGCATGTGTGTATGTGCTGGTATGGATGGTGCACTGAATCACAGAGCTGTGCATGCGTGTGTGTGCATGTGCTGGTACAGACTGTGCACTGAGTCACAGCTGTGTGTGTGTGTGTGCATGCTGGTATAGGCTGTGCATTGAGTCACAGTGAGGTGTGTGTGTGGGGGGGGTGCATGTGCTAGTATAGGCTTTGCATTGAGTCACTGAGCTGTGTGTGTGTGTGTGTGTGTAGGTATACGCTGTGTATTGACTCAGTGAGCCATGTGTGCTTGTGTGTGTATGTGTGCTACCATAGACTGTGCATTGATTCACAGCTGTGTGTGTGTGTGTGTGTGTGAGCGCTGGTATAGGCTGTGCAGTGAGTCACAGAGGGGTGTTTGTGAGTGTGTGCGTGTGCTGGTATAGGCTTTGAGTCACATTGAGCCGCATGTGTGTGTGATGGTATAGGTGGTTCACTGAGTCACAGTGAGCCATGTATGAGTGCCTGTTTGTGTGTGTGTGTTCTGGTATAGGCTGAGCATTGAGTCACTGTGCACCGTGTGTGTGTATGTTGTGTGTGTGGGTAGTACAGTCTGAGCATTGAGTTACAGTGAGGTGTGTGTGTGTTTGTGCTGGTATAAAATGTACATTGAGTCACAATGAGCCATGCGTGTGTGTGTGTGTGTGCTGGTAGACGCTGAGCATTGAATCAGGTTGTGTGTGTGAAGACATAAGCTGTGCATTCTGTCACAGTGAGCCGTGTGTTTGTGTGTGTGAGTGTGCTGGTATGGGCTTTGCATTGAGTCACTGAGGTGTCTGTGTGTGTTTCTGTATTGCTGGTATAGGCAGAGCATTGAGTCACAGTGCGTCGTGGTTAGGTGTGTGTGTGGTGAGGGGTGGCTGGTAGAGTCTGAGCATTGAGTCACAGTGAGTGGTGCATGTGTGTGTGTGTGTTTGTAGTTCATGTTGTGGAATGTGCATGAGTTACTGTAAGGTGTGTGTGTGTGTGCTGGTACAGGCTGAACACTGAGTCACACGTGTGTGTGTGTGTGCTGGTATGGGCTTTGCAGAGTCACTGAGGCCTGTATGTGTGTTTGTGTGGTGCTAAAGACTATTCATTGAGTCAAATTGAGACACGTGTGTGTGTGTGTGTACTGCTATAGGCTGTGCATTGAGTCACAGTGAGCTGTGCCTGTGTGTGTGTGTGTGTGATGGTATAGAATGTGCATTGAGTCACAGTGAGCTGTGTGTGTGTGTGCAGGTATACGCCATGCATTCAGTCACAGTGAGGCTTGTGTGTGTACTGGTATGGACTGCATTGTGTCACAGTGAGCCATGTATGTCTGTGTGTGTTTGTGTGCTGCTTTCGGCAGTGCATTGAGTCACAGTGAGCCGTGTGTGTGTGTGTCTGTATGTGTGTGATGGTGTAGACGGTTCATTGATTCACAGTGAGCCATGTGTGAATGCATGTTTCTGTGTGTCTGTGCTGGTATACAATGTGAATTTAGTTACAGTAAGGTGCCTGTGTGTGTGTGTATGTGTTGGTATGGACTGTGCATTGATTAACAGTGAGCCGTGCCTGTGTGTCTTTGTGTGTGTATGTGATGGTATAGGCTGTGCATTGAGTCACATTGAGCCATGCGTGTGTGTCTGTGTGTGTGGTGGTAAAGACTGCATTGACTCACAGGTGTGTGTGTGTGTGTGTGTGTTGGCAAAGACTGCATTGACTCAGGTGTGTGTGTGTGTGCCTGTATGGGCTTTGCATTGACTCACAGTGAGGTGTTTATGTGTGTGTGTGTGTGTGCGCTGCTACAGACTAAGCATTGAGTGATAAGTGAGCCGTGATTTTATGCTGGTACAGGCTCCGCAATGAGTCACAGAGCCGCGTGGGTGGCGTGTGTGTCTGTGTGTGTGCTGGTACAGGCTGAGCACCGAGTCACACTTAGCTGCGTATAGGTGTGTATGTATGCTGGTATGGACTTTGCATTGAGTCACTGGGGTGTGTGTGTGTTTCTGTATGTGCTGGTATAGGCTTAGAATTGAGTCACAGTGTGCCGTGTGTGTGTGGGGTGGGGGCTACTATGGTCTGAGCATAGAGTCACAGTGAGGTGTGTTGTGTGTGTGTATATGTGCTGGTATGGACAGCACATTGAGTCACAAAGAGGCATGCGTATGTGTGCGTATGTGTGTGTGTGTATGTGGTGGTGTAGAGTGTGCGTTGAGTCACAGTATGGTGTGTGTGTGCTGGTAGAGGCTGCACACTGAATCACAGGTGTGTGTGTGGGGGGCTGGTATGGGCTTTCCATTGAGTCACTGAGGTGTCTGTGTGTGTCTGTGTGTGTGATGGTATAGGTGGTTCACTAAGTCACAGTGAGCCATGTATGAGTGTGTGTTTGTGTGTGTGTGTGTTCTGGCATAGGCTGAGCATTGAGTCACAGTGCACCGTGTGTTGTGTGTGTGGGTTGTACAGTCTGAGCATTGACTGACAGATGTGTTGTGTGTGTGTATGTGCTGGTATGGACGGTGCATTCAGTCACAATGAGCCGTGCGTGTGTGTGTGTCTTTGTGATGGTGTAGAGTGTGCACTGAGTCACAGTATGGTGTGTATATGTGTGCTGCTATAGGCTTAGCATTGAATCACAGGTGTGGGAGTGTGTGTGCTGCTATGGGCTTTGTATTGACTCACTGAGGTGTGTGTGTGTGTGTGTGTGTGGTGCTACAGACTGTGCATTGAGTCATGTGAGCCTTGCGTGTGTACATCTGAGTGCTGATATAGGCTGTGAACTGAGTCACAGTGAGTTACGTGTGTCTGTGTGTGTGCTCGTACAGACTGTGCATTGAGTCACAGCATGTGTGTGTGTGTGTACTGCTATAGGCTGTGCATTGAGTCAATGAGGTGTGTGTGTGTGTGCTGGTATAGGCTGAGCATTGAATCACGGGTGTGTCTGCACTGGTATGGGTGGACCACTGAATCAATTAAGTGTGTGTATGTGTGCATGTGTGCTCGTATGGGCTTTGCATTGAGTCACTGAGGTGTATGTGTGTGGGGGGGGGGCTAGTATAGTCTGATCATTGAGTCACAGTGAGGTGTGTTGTGTGTGTGTATGTGCTGGTATGGACTCTCTTGAGCCACAATTAGCCATGTGTGTGTGTGTGTACGTAGTGGTCTAGGGTGTGCATTGAGTCACAGCTGTGTGTGTGTGTGTATGTGTGTGCTGGTTTAGGCTGAGCATTGAATCACAGGTGTGTGTATGTGTTTGTGTGTGCTGGTATGGGCTTTGCATTGAGTCACTGAGGTGTATGTGTGAGTGTGTGTGTGGTGCTACAGACTGTTCACTAGGTCACAGCCTTGTGTGTGTGTGTCTGTGTGATGATATAGCCTGTGCACTGAGTCACAGTGAGTTATGTGTGTGTGTGTGTGCTGGTAGAGACTGTGCATTGAGTCACAGTGAGTATGTGTGTGTGTTTTTGTGTGGTGCTACAGACTGTGCATTGAGTCACAGTGAGCCTTGTGTTTGAGTGCTGATATAGGCTGTGAACTGAGTCACAATGAGTTATGTGTGTCTATGTGTGCTGGTATTGACTGTGCATGGAGTCACAATGAGTTTTGTGTGTGTGTGTGTGCTCCTATAGACTGCATTGAGTCATAGGGAGCATGTGTGTGTGTGTGGGCTGCTATAGGCTGAGCATTCAGTCACAGTGTGCCGTGTGTGTGTGTTGTGTGTGGGGGTAGTACAGTCTGAGCATTGAGTTACAGTGAGATGTGGTGTGTGTGTGTGTGTGTGTGCTGGTATGAAATGTACATTGAGTCACATTAAGCCTTGCGTGTGTGTGTGGGTTTGTGTGTGTGTGTGTGCTGGTAGAGGCTGAGCATTGAATCAGAGGTGTGTGTGTGTTTATGTGTGTCTGTGTGCGCTGGAATGGGCTTTGCATTGAGTCACTGAGTTGTGTGTGGGGGGGCTACAGACTGTGCATTGAGTCACAGTGCATTGAGTCATTGTGCATTGAGGCACAATGAGTTGTGTGTGTGTGCTTGTATACACTGTGCATTGACTCTCAGCATGTGTGTGTGTGTGTGTGTGAGTGCTGATATAGGCTGTGAACTGAGTCACAGTGAGTTATGTGTGTCTGTGTGTGTGTGCTGGTATTGACTGTGCATTGAGTCACAGTGAGCATGTGTGTGTGTGTGTGTGTGCTGCTATAGGCTGTGCATTGAGTCACAGTGAGCCGTGTGTGTGCGGGTGCTGGTATATGCTCTGCACTGAGTTACAGTGAGTCATGTGTTTCTGTGTCTGTGCTGGTATAATCTGAGCATTGAGTCACAGTTCAGTGTGTGTATACGTGTGTGTGTGCTGGTATGGGCTTTGCATTGAGTCCCTGAGGGGTGTGTGTGTGTGTGTTGTGAAGATATAGGCTGTGCATTCATTCATAGTGAGCCATGTGTGTCTGGGACTGGGGGCAGGCATACGGTGCACTGAGTCACAGTGAGCCATGTGTTTGTGTGTGTATGTGTGTGAGTGTGCTGGTATAATCAGATCATTGAGTCACAGTGAGGTGTGCTGTGTGCGTGTATTTGCTTTTATGGACAGCGCATTGAGTCTCATTGAGCTGTGCATATCTGTGTGTGTGTGTGTTTGTATTTCATGGTGTGGAATGTGCGTGAGTTACTGTAAGGTGAGTGTGTTTGTGTGTGCTGGTACAGGCTGAGCACTGAGTCACATTTAGGTGTGTGTGTGGGTGTGGGTAATGGGCTTTGCATTGAGTCACTGAAGCCTGTATGTGTGTCTGTGTGGTGCTATAGACTGTTCATTGAGTCAAATTGAGACGTGTGTATGCGTGTGTACTGGTATAGGCTGTGCATTGCGTCACAGTGAGCTCTGTGTTTGTGTATGTGTGTGCAGTATACGCTGTGCATTCACTCACAGTGAGGTTTGTGTGTGTAGTGGTTTGGGCTGTGCATTGTGTCACAGTGAGCCATGTATGTCCATGTGCGTGTTTCTGTGCTGCTTTAGGCAGTGCATTGAGTCACAGTGAGCCATGTGTGTATGTGTGTGTGTGTAATGATATAAGCTGGGCATTGAGTCACAGTGAGCCATGTGTGTGGGAGTCGGGGAAGGTGTACACTGTGCACTGAGTCACAGTGAGCCATGTGTTTGTGTGTGTGTGTGTGTGTGTGTGATGGTATAACTGGTTCATTGAGTCACAGTGAGCCATGTATGAGTGCGTGTTTGTGTGTGTGTGTGTTCTGGTACAGCCTGAGCTTTCAGTCATAGTGCGCCGTGTGTGTGTGTGTTGTGTGTGTTGGTAGTACAGTCTGAGCATTGAGTTACAGTGAGATGTGTTGTGTGTATCTGTGCTGGTATGAAATGTACATTGAATCACAAGGAGCCAAGCATGTGTGTGTGTGTGTTTGTGTGTGTGCTGGTAGAGGCTGAGCACTGAATCACGTTTAGGTGTGTATGTGTGTGTGTGCGCGCTGGTATGGGCTTTTCATTGAGTCACTGATGTGTGTGTGGGCGGGCTACAGACTGTGCACTGAGTCACAGTGAGTTATGTGTATCTGTGTGTGCTGGTATTGACTGGGCACTGAGTCACAATGAGCTGTGTGTGTGTGCTCGTATAGACTGTGCATTGAGTCACAGTCAGCATGTGTGTGTGTGTGTGTGTGCTGGTATGGGATTGCATTGAGTCACTGAGGTGTGTGTGTGTGTGGTGCTACAGACTATGCATTCAGTCACAGTGAGCCTTGCGTGTGTGTGTCTGAGTGCTGATATAGGCTGTGAACTGAGTCACAGTGAGTTATGTGTGTCTGTGTGTGTGCTGGTATTGACTGTGCATTGAGTCACAATGAGTTATGTGTATGTATGCTCGTATAGACTGTGCAATGAGTCACAGTCAGCAGGTGTGTGTGTGTGTGTGTGTGCTGGTATGGGCTTTGCATTGAGTCACTGAGGTGTATGTGTGTGTGTGTGTGGTGCTACAGACTGTGCATTGAGTCACAGTGAGCCTTGCGTGTGTGTTTGAGTGGTGATATAGGCTGTGAACTGAGTCACAATGAGTTGTGTGTGTGTGTGTGTGTGCTGGTATTGACTGTGCACTCAGTCACAATGAGTTGTGTGTGCTTGTATAGACGGCGCATTGAGTCACAGTCAGCATGTGTGTGTGTGTGTGCTGCTACAAGATGTGCATTGAGTCACAATGAGGTGTGTGTGTATGTGTGTGTGTTGGTATAGGCTGAGCATTGAATCACAGTTCGGGGTGTGTGTGTGTGCACTGGTATGGGTGGAGCATTGAATCAGGTGTGTGTATGTGTGCATGTGTGCTCGTATGGGCTTTGCATTGAGTCAGTGAGGTGTATGTGTGTGTGGGGGGGGGGGCTATTACAGTCTGAGCACTGAGTCACAGTGAGGAGTGTCTGTGTGTGTGTCCTGCTATAGGCTGTGCATTGTATCACAGTGAACCTTGTGTGTGTATGTGTGTTTGCGTATGCATGTGTGTGTGTGACGATACAGGCTAAGCATTGAGCCACGGAGGTGTGTATGTGTGTGTGTTGATACAAACTGTGCATTGAGTCACAGTGAGCCATGTGTGTGTGTGTGTAGGTAAGGATGGTGCATTGAGTCACAGTGAGCCATGTTTGCATGCTGGTATAGGTGTTGCATTTTGTCACAGTGAGCGGTGTGTGTGTGTGTGTGTGTGTGTGTGCTGCAATAGGCTGTGCATTGAGTCACAGTAAAGTGTGTTTTTGTGTGTATGTGCTGGTATAGGCTGTGCTTTGTGTCACAGTGACGTGTGTCTGTGTGTGTGTCCTGCTATAGGCTGTGCATTGTATCACAGTGAACCTTGTGTGTGTATGTGTGTTTGTGTATGCATGTGTGTGTGTGACGATACAGGCTGAGCATTGAGTCACGGAGGTGTGTATGTGTGTGTGTTGATACAAACTGTGCATTGAGTCACAGTGAGCCGTGTGTTTGTGTATGTGTGTGTCTGTGTGTGTGGACTGGTATTTGCCGTGCGTTGAGTCACAATGAGACGTGTTGGGGGGTGTGGAATAGTCTGAGCACTGAGTCACAGATGGGTGGTGTGTATTTACTGGTATGGACGCTGCATTCAGTCACAATGAGCCGTGCGTGTGTGTCTTTGTGATGGTTCAGAGAGTGCACTGAGTCACAGTATGGTGTGTATATGTGTGTTGGTATAGGCTGACCATTGAAACACAGTAAGGTGTGTGTGTGTGTGTCTGTGTGTATGAGTGTGCTGGTATGGGCTTTGCATTGACTCACTGAGGTGTATGTGTGTGTTTGTGTGTGTGGTGCTACACACAGTGCACTGAGTCACAGTGAGCCTTGTGTGTGTGTGTCTGCGTGCTGATATAGCCTGTGCACTGTGTCACAGTGAGTTATGTGTGTGTGCTGGTATAGAGTGTGCATTGGGTCACAATGAGTTGTGTGTGTGTGTGCTCGTATAGACTGTGCATTATTCACAGTGAGCATGTGTGTTTGTGTGTGTCCACGCTGGTATAGGTTGTGCAGTGAGTCACAGTGAGGGGTGTTTGTGTGTGTGTGTGTGTGAGTGTGCTCATATAATCAGATCATTGAGTCACAGTGAGGTGTGTGCTGTGTGTGTATGTGCTCGTATGGACAGTGCATTGAGTCAGAGTGAGCCGTGAATGTGTGTTTGTTTGTATTTTGTATTTCATGGTGTGGAATGTGCATGAGTTACCTTAAGATGTGTGTGTTTGTGTGCGCAGGTATGGGCTGAGCATTGAGTCACACTTACGTGTGTGTGTGTGTGTGCCGGTAGGGGCTTTGCATTGAGTCACTGAGGCCTGTATGTGTGTTTGTGTGGTGCTACAGAGCGTTCGTTGAGTCACAGTGAGCTGTGTGTGTGTGTGTGTGTGCAGGTATACGCCGTGCATTCAGTCACAGTGAGGCTTGTGTGTGTACTGGTATGGACTGCATTGTGTCGCACTGAGCCATGTATGTCCATGTGTGTGTTTGTGTGCTGCTATAGGCAGTGCATTGAGTCACAGAGAGCCATGTGTGTGTGTCTGTGCTGGTATAGGCTGTGCACTGAGTCACAGTGAGCCTGCTGTTTGTGGTAGTACAGGCTGTGCATTGAGTCTGTGAGCTACGTATGTGTGTGTGTGTATTTGTGTTCCGGTAGAGACTGGGCACTGAGTCACAGTTAGCCATGTGTGTTTGTGTGTCTGTTTGTCTTGGTATCGGTGGTTCACTGAGTCACAGTGAACCATGTATGAGTGCGTGTTTGTGTGTGTCTGTGTTCTGGTATAGGCTGAGCATTGAGTCACAGTATGCCGTGTGTGTGTGTGCTGGTAGAGTCTGAGAATTGAGTCACAGTGAGGTGCGTGTGCATGTGTGTATGTGCTGGTATGGATGGTGCACTGAATCACAGAGCTGTGCATGCGTGTGTGTGCATGTGCTGGTACAGACTGTGCACTGAGTCACAGCTGTGTGTGTGTGTGTGCATGCTGGTATAGGCTGTGCATTGAGTCACAGTGAGGTGTGTGTGGGGGGGGGGTGCATGTGCTAGTATAGGCTTTGCATTGAGTCACTGAGCTGTGTGTGTGTGTGTGTGTGTAGGTATACGCTGTGTATTGACTCAGTGAGCCATGTGTGCTTGTGTGTGTATGTGTGCTACCATAGACTGTGCATTGATTCACAGCTGTGTGTGTGTGTGTGTGTGTGAGCGCTGGTATAGGCTGTGCAGTGAGTCACAGAGGGGTGTTTGTGAGTGTGTGCGTGTGCTGGTATAGGCTTTGAGTCACATTGAGCCGCATGTGTGTGTGATGGTATAGGTGGTTCACTGAGTCACAGTGAGCCATGTATGAGTGCCTGTTTGTGTGTGTGTGTGTGTTCTGGTATAGGCTGAGCATTGAGTCACTGTGCACCGTGTGTGTGTATGTTGTGTGTGTGGGTAGTACAGTCTGAGCATTGAGTTACAGTGAGGTGTGTGTGTGTTTGTGCTGGTATAAAATGTACATTGAGTCACAATGAGCCATGCGTGTGTGTGTGTGTGTGCTGGTAGACGCTGAGCATTGAATCAGGTTGTGTGTGTGAAGACATAAGCTGTGCATTCTGTCACAGTGAGCCGTGTGTTTGTGTGTGTGAGTGTGCTGGTATGGGCTTTGCATTGAGTCACTGAGGTGTCTGTGTGTGTTTCTGTATTGCTGGTATAGGCAGAGCATTGAGTCACAGTGCGTCGTGGTTAGGTGTGTGTGTGGTGAGGGGTGGCTGGTAGAGTCTGAGCATTGAGTCACAGTGAGTGGTGCATGTGTGTGTGTGTGTTTGTAGTTCATGTTGTGGAATGTGCATGAGTTACTGTAAGGTGTGTGTGTGTGTGCTGGTACAGGCTGAACACTGAGTCACACGTGTGTGTGTGTGTGCTGGTATGGGCTTTGCAGAGTCACTGAGGCCTGTATGTGTGTTTGTGTGGTGCTAAAGACTATTCATTGAGTCAAATTGAGACACGTGTGTGTGTGTGTGTACTGCTATAGGCTGTGCATTGAGTCACAGTGAGCTGTGCCTGTGTGTGTGTGTGTGTGATGGTATAGAATGTGCATTGAGTCACAGTGAGCTGTGTGTGTGTGTGCAGGTATACGCCATGCATTCAGTCACAGTGAGGCTTGTGTGTGTACTGGTATGGACTGCATTGTGTCACAGTGAGCCATGTATGTCTGTGTGTGTTTGTGTGCTGCTTTCGGCAGTGCATTGAGTCACAGTGAGCCGTGTGTGTGTGTGTCTGTATGTGTGTGATGGTGTAGACGGTTCATTGATTCACAGTGAGCCATGTGTGAATGCATGTTTCTGTGTGTCTGTGCTGGTATACAATGTGAATTTAGTTACAGTAAGGTGCCTGTGTGTGTGTGTATGTGTTGGTATGGACTGTGCATTGATTAACAGTGAGCCGTGCCTGTGTGTCTTTGTGTGTGTATGTGATGGTATAGGCTGTGCATTGAGTCACATTGAGCCATGCGTGTGTGTCTGTGTGTGTGGTGGTAAAGACTGCATTGACTCACAGGTGTGTGTGTGTGTGTGTGTGTTGGCAAAGACTGCATTGACTCAGGTGTGTGTGTGTGTGCCTGTATGGGCTTTGCATTGACTCACAGTGAGGTGTTTATGTGTGTGTGTGTGTGTGTGTGCTGCTACAGACTAAGCATTGAGTGATAAGTGAGCCGTGATTTTATGCTGGTACAGGCTCCGCAATGAGTCACAGAGCCGTGTGGGTGGCGTGTGTGTCTCTGTGTGTGCTGGTACAGGCTGAGCACCGAGTCACACTTAGCTGCGTATATGTGTGTATGTATGCTGGTATGGACTTTGCATTGAGTCACTGGGGTGTGTGTGTGTGTTTCTGTATGTGCTGGTATAGGCTTAGAATTGAGTCACAGTGTGCCGTGTGTGTGTGGGGTGGGGGCTACTATGGTCTGAGCATAGAGTCACAGTGAGGTGTGTTGTGTGTGTGTATATGTGCTGGTATGGACAGTACATTGAGTCACAAAGAGGCATGCGTATGTGTGCGTATGTGTGTGTGTGTATGTGGTGGTGTAGAGTGTGCGTTGAGTCACAGTATGGTGTGTGTGTGCTGGTAGAGGCTGCACACTGAATCACAGGTGTGTGTGGGGGGGGCTGGTATGGGCTTTCCATTGAGTCACTGAGGTGTCTGTGTGTGTCTGTGTGTGTGATGGTATAGGTGGTTCACTAAGTCACAGTGAGCCATGTATGAGTGTGTGTTTGTGTGTGTGTGTGTTCTGGCATAGGCTGAGCATTGAGTCACAGTGCACCGTGTGTTGTGTGTGTGGGTTGTACAGTCTGAGCATTGACTGACAGATGTGTTGTGTGTGTGTATGTGCTGGTATGGACGGTGCATTCATTCACAATGAGCCGTGCGTGTGTGTGTGTCTTTGTGATGGTGTAGAGTGTGCACTGAGTCACAGTATGGTGTGTATATGTGTGCTGCTATAGGCTGAGCATTCAGTCACAGTGTGCCGTGTGTGTGTGTTGTGTGTGGGGGTAGTACAGTCTGAGCATTGAGTTACAGTGAGATGTGGTGTGTGTGTGTGTGTGTGTGCTGGTATGAAATGTACATTGAGTCACATTAAGCCTTGCGTGTGTGTGTGGATTTGTGTGTGTGTGTGTGCTGGTAGAGGCTGAGCATTGAATCAGAGGTGTGTGTGTGTTTATGTGTGTCTGTGTGCGCTGGAATGGGCTTTGCATTGAGTCACTGAGTTGTGTGTGGGGGGGCTACAGACTGTGCATTGAGTCACAGTGCATTGAGTCATTGTGCATTGAGGCACAATGAGTTGTGTGTGTGTGCTTGTATACACTGTGCATTGACTCTCAGCATGTGTGTGTGTGTGTGTGTGAGTGCTGATATAGGCTGTGAACTGAGTCACAGTGAGTTATGTGTGTCTGTGTGTGTGTGCTGGTATTGACTGTGCATTGAGTCACAGTGAGCATGTGTGTGTGTGTGTGTGTGCTGCTATAGGCTGTGCATTGAGTCACAGTGAGCCGTGTGTGTGCGGGTGCTGGTATATGCTCTGCACTGAGTTACAGTGAGTCATGTGTTTCTGTGTCTGTGCTGGTATAATCTGAGCATTGAGTCACAGTTCAGTGTGTGTATACGTGTGTGTGTGCTGGTATGGGCTTTGCATTGAGTCCCTGAGGGGTGTGTGTGTGTGTGTTGTGAAGATATAGGCTGTGCATTCATTCATAGTGAGCCATGTGTGTCTGGGACTGGGGGCAGGCATACGGTGCACTGAGTCACAGTGAGCCATGTGTTTGTGTGTGTATGTGTGTGAGTGTGCTGGTATAATCAGATCATTGAGTCACAGTGAGGTGTGCTGTGTGCGTGTATTTGCTTTTATGGACAGCGCATTGAGTCTCATTGAGCTGTGCATATCTGTGTGTGTGTGTGTTTGTATTTCATGGTGTGGAATGTGCGTGAGTTACTGTAAGGTGAGTGTGTTTGTGTGTGCTGGTACAGGCTGAGCACTGAGTCACATTTAGGTGTGTGTGTGGGTGTGGGTAATGGGCTTTGCATTGAGTCACTGAAGCCTGTATGTGTGTCTGTGTGGTGCTATAGACTGTTCATTGAGTCAAATTGAGACGTGTGTATGCGTGTGTACTGGTATAGGCTGTGCATTGCGTCACAGTGAGCTCTGTGTTTGTGTATGTGTGTGCAGTATACGCTGTGCATTCACTCACAGTGAGGTTTGTGTGTGTAGTGGTTTGGGCTGTGCATTGTGTCACAGTGAGCCATGTATGTCCATGTGCGTGTTTCTGTGCTGCTTTAGGCAGTGCATTGAGTCACAGTGAGCCATGTGTGTATGTGTGTGTGTGTAATGATATAAGCTGGGCATTGAGTCACAGTGAGCCATGTGTGTGGGAGTCGGGGAAGGTGTACACTGTGCACTGAGTCACAGTGAGCCGTGTGTTTGTGTGTGTGTGTGTGTGTGTGTGATGGTATAACTGCTTCATTGAGTCACAGTGAGCCATGTATGAGTGCGTGTTTGTGTGTGTGTGTCTTCTGGTACAGCCTGAGCTTTCAGTCATAGTGCGCCGTGTGTGTGTGTGTTGTGTGTGTTGGTAGTACAGTCTGAGCATTGAGTTACAGTGAGATGTGTTGTGTGTATCTGTGCTGGTATGAAATGTACATTGAATCACAAGGAGCCAAGCATGTGTGTGTGTGTGTTTGTGTGTGTGCTGGTAGAGGCTGAGCACTGAATCACGTTTAGGTGTGTATGTGTGTGTGTGCGCGCTGGTATGGGCTTTTCATTGAGTCACTGATGTGTGTGTGGGCGGGCTACAGACTGTGCACTGAGTCACAGTGAGTTATGTGTATCTGTGTGTGCTGGTATTGACTTGGCACTGAGTCACAATGAGCTGTGTGTGTGTGCTCGTATAGACTGTGCATTGAGTCACAGTCAGCATGTGTGTGTGTGTGTGTGTGCTGGTATGGGATTGCATTGAGTCACTGAGGTGTGTGTGTGTGTGGTGCTACAGACTATGCATTCAGTCACAGTGAGCCTTGCGTGTGTGTGTCTGAGTGCTGCTATAGGCTGTGAACTGAGTCACAGTGAGTTATGTGTGTCTGTGTGTGTGCTGGTATTGACTGTGCATTGAGTCACAATGAGTTATGTGTATGTATGCTCGTATAGACTGTGCAATGAGTCACAGTCAGCAGGTGTGTGTGTGTGTGTGTGCTGGTATGGGCTTTGCATTGAGTCACTGAGGTGTATGTGTGTGTGTGTGTGGTGCTACAGACTGTGCATTGTGTCACAGTGAGCCTTGCGTGTGTGTTTCAGTGGTGATATAGGCTGTGAACTGAGTCACAATGAGTTGTGTGTGTGTGTGTGTGTGCTGGTATTGACTGTGCGCTCAGTCACAATGAGTTGTGTGTGCTTGTATAGACGGCGCATTGAGTCACAGTCAGCATGTGTGTGTGTGTGTGCTGCTACAAGATGTGCATTGAGTCACAATGAGGTGTGTGTGTATGTGTGTGTGTTGGTATAGGCTGAGCATTGAATCACAGTTCGGGGTGTGTGTGTGTGCACTGGTATGGGTGGAGCATTGAATCAGGTGTGTGTATGTGTGCATGTGTGCTCGTATGGGCTTTGCATTGAGTCAGTGAGGTGTATGTGTGTGGGGGGGGGGGCTATTACAGTCTGAGCACTGAGTCACAGTGAGGAGTGTCTGTGTGTGTGTCCTGCTATAGGCTGTGCATTGTATCACAGTGAACCTTGTGTGTGTATGTGTGTTTGCGTATGCATGTGTGTGTGTGACGATACAGGCTAAGCATTGAGCCACGGAGGTGTGTATGTGTGTGTGTTGATACAAACTGTGCATTGAGTCACAGTGAGCCATGTGTGTGTGTGTGTAGGTAAGGATGGTGCATTGAGTCACAGTGAGCCATGTTTGCATGCTGGTATAGGTGTTGCATTTTGTCACAGTGAGCGGTGTGTGTGTGTGTGTGTGTGTGCTGCAATAGGCTGTGCATTGAGTCACAGTAAAGTGTGTTTTTGTGTGTATGTGCTGGTATAGGCTGTGCTTTGTGTCACAGTGACGTGTGTCTGTGTGTGTGTCCTGCTATAGGCTGTGCATTGTATCACAGTGAACCTTGTGTGTGTATGTGTGTTTGTGTATGCATGTGTGTGTGTGACGATACAGGCTGAGCATTGAGTCACGGAGGTGTGTATGTGTGTGTGTTGATACAAACTGTGCATTGAGTCACAGTGAGCCGTGTGTTTGTGTATGTGTGTGTCTGTGTGTGTGGACTGGTATTTGCCGTGCGTTGAGTCACAATGAGACGTGTTGGGGGGTGTGGAATAGTCTGAGCACTGAGTCACAGATGGGTGGTGTGTATTTACTGGTATGGACGCTGCATTCAGTCACAATGAGCCGTGCGTGTGTGTGTGTCTTTGTGATGGTTCAGAGAGTGCACTGAGTCACAGTATGGTGTGTATATGTGTGTTGGTATAGGCTGACCATTGAAACACAGTAAGGTGTGTGTGTGTGTGTCTGTGTGTATGAGTGTGCTGGTATGGGCTTTGCATTGACTCACTGAGGTGTATGTGTGTGTTTGTGTGTGTGGTGCTACACACAGTGCACTGAGTCACAGTGAGCCTTGTGTGTGTGTGTCTGCGTGCTGATATAGCCTGTGCACTGTGTCACAGTGAGTTCTGTGTGTGTGCTGGTATAGAGTGTGCATTGGGTCACAATGAGTTGTGTGTGTGTGTGCTCGTATAGACTGTGCATTATTCACAGTGAGCATGTGTGTTTGTGTGTGTCCACGCTGGTATAGGTTGTGCAGTGAGTCACAGTGAGGGGTGTTTGTGTGTGTGTGTGTGAGTGTGCTCATATAATCAGATCATTGAGTCACAGTGAGGTGTGTGCTGTGTGTGTATGTGCTCGTATGGACAGTGCATTGAGTCAGAGTGAGCCGTGAATGTGTGTGTGTTTGTATTTTGTATTTCATGGTGTGGAATGTGCATGAGTTACCTTAAGATGTGTGTGTTTGTGTGCGCAGGTATGGGCTGAGCATTGAGTCACACTTAGGTGTGTGTGTGTGTGCCGGTAGGGGCTTTGCATTGAGTCACTGAGGCCTGTATGTGTGTTTGTGTGGTGCTACAGAGCGTTCGTTGAGTCACAGTGAGCTGTGTGTGTGTGTGTGTGTGCAGGTATACGCCGTGCATTCAGTCACAGTGAGGCTTGTGTGTGTACTGGTATGGACTGCATTGTGTCGCACTGAGCCATGTATGTCCGTGTGTGTGTTTGTGTGCTGCTATAGGCAGTGCATTGAGTCACAGAGAGCCATGTGTGTGTGTCTGTGCTGGTATAGGCTGTGCACTGAGTCACAGTGAGCCTGCTGTTTGTGGTAGTACAGGCTGTGCATTGAGTCTGTGAGCTACGTATGTGTGTGTGTGTATTTGTGTTCCGGTAGAGACTGGGCACTGAGTCACAGTTAGCCATGTGTGTTTGTGTGTGTGTTTGTCTTGGTATCGGTGGTTCACTGAGTCACAGTGAACCATGTATGAGTGCGTGTTTGTGTGTGTCTGTGTTCTGGTATAGGCTGAGCATTGAGTCACAGTATGCCGTGTGTGTGTGTGCTGGTAGAGTCTGAGAATTGAGTCACAGTGAGGTGCGTGTGCATGTGTGTATGTGCTGGTATGGATGGTGCACTGAATCACAGAGCTGTGCATGCGTGTGTGTGCATGTGCTGGTACAGACTGTGCACTGAGTCACAGCTGTGTGTGTGTGTGTGCATGCTGGTATAGGCTGTGCATTGAGTCACAGTGAGGTGTGTGTGGGGGGGGGGTGCATGTGCTAGTATAGGCTTTGCATTGAGTCACTGAGCTGTGTGTGTGTGTGTGTGTGTAGGTATACGCTGTGTATTGACTCAGTGAGCCATGTGTGCTTGTGTGTGTATGTGTGCTACCATAGACTGTGCATTGATTCACAGCTGTGTGTGTGTGTGTGTGTGTGAGCGCTGGTATAGGCTGTGCAGTGAGTCACAGAGGGGTGTTTGTGAGTGTGTGCGTGTGCTGGTATAGGCTTTGAGTCACATTGAGCCGCATGTGTGTGTGATGGTATAGGTGGTTCACTGAGTCACAGTGAGCCATGTATGAGTGCCTGTTTGTGTGTGTGTGTGTGTTCTGGTATAGGCTGAGCATTGAGTCACTGTGCACCGTGTGTGTGTATGTTGTGTGTGTGGGTAGTACAGTCTGAGCATTGAGTTACAGTGAGGTGTGTGTGTGTTTGTGCTGGTATAAAATGTACATTGAGTCACAATGAGCCATGCGTGTGTGTGTGTGTGTGCTGGTAGACGCTGAGCATTGAATCAGGTTGTGTGTGTGAAGACATAAGCTGTGCATTCTGTCACAGTGAGCCGTGTGTTTGTGTGTGTGAGTGTGCTGGTATGGGCTTTGCATTGAGTCACTGAGGTGTCTGTGTGTGTTTCTGTATTGCTGGTATAGGCAGAGCATTGAGTCACAGTGCGTCGTGGTTAGGTGTGTGTGTGGTGAGGGGTGGCTGGTAGAGTCTGAGCATTGAGTCACAGTGAGTGGTGCATGTGTGTGTGTGTGTTTGTAGTTCATGTTGTGGAATGTGCATGAGTTACTGTAAGGTGTGTGTGTGTGTGCTGGTACAGGCTGAACACTGAGTCACACGTGTGTGTGTGTGTGCTGGTATGGGCTTTGCAGAGTCACTGAGGCCTGTATGTGTGTTTGTGTGGTGCTAAAGACTATTCATTGAGTCAAATTGAGACACGTGTGTGTGTGTGTGTACTGCTATAGGCTGTGCATTGAGTCACAGTGAGCTGTGCCTGTGTGTGTGTGTGTGTGATGGTATAGAATGTGCATTGAGTCACAGTGAGCTGTGTGTGTGTGTGCAGGTATACGCCATGCATTCAGTCACAGTGAGGCTTGTGTGTGTACTGGTATGGACTGCATTGTGTCACAGTGAGCCATGTATGTCTGTGTGTGTTTGTGTGCTGCTTTCGGCAGTGCATTGAGTCACAGTGAGCCGTGTGTGTGTGTGTCTGTATGTGTGTGATGGTGTAGACGGTTCATTGATTCACAGTGAGCCATGTGTGAATGCATGTTTCTGTGTGTCTGTGCTGGTATACAATGTGAATTTAGTTACAGTAAGGTGCCTGTGTGTGTGTGTATGTGTTGGTATGGACTGTGCATTGATTAACAGTGAGCCGTGCCTGTGTGTCTTTGTGTGTGTATGTGATGGTATAGGCTGTGCATTGAGTCACATTGAGCCATGCGTGTGTGTCTGTGTGTGTGGTGGTAAAGACTGCATTGACTCACAGGTGTGTGTGTGTGTGTGTGTGTTGGCAAAGACTGCATTGACTCAGGTGTGTGTGTGTGTGCCTGTATGGGCTTTGCATTGACTCACAGTGAGGTGTTTATGTGTGTGTGTGTGTGTGTGCTGCTACAGACTAAGCATTGAGTGATAAGTGAGCCGTGATTTTATGCTGGTACAGGCTCCGCAATGAGTCACAGAGCCGCGTGGGTGGCGTGTGTGTCTGTGTGTGTGCTGGTACAGGCTGAGCACCGAGTCACACTTAGCTGCGTATATGTGTGTATGTATGCTGGTATGGACTTTGCATTGAGTCACTGGGGTGTGTGTGTGTTTCTGTATGTGCTGGTATAGGCTTAGAATTGAGTCACAGTGTGCCGTGTGTGTGTGGGGTGGGGGCTACTATGGTCTGAGCATAGAGTCACAGTGAGGTGTGTTGTGTGTGTGTATATGTGCTGGTATGGACAGCACATTGAGTCACAAAGAGGCATGCGTATGTGTGCGTATGTGTGTGTGTGTATGTGGTGGTGTAGAGTGTGCGTTGAGTCACAGTATGGTGTGTGTGTGCTGGTAGAGGCTGCACACTGAATCACAGGTGTGTGTGTGGGGGGCTGGTATGGGCTTTCCATTGAGTCACTGAGGTGTCTGTGTGTGTCTGTGTGTGTGATGGTATAGGTGGTTCACTAAGTCACAGTGAGCCATGTATGAGTGTGTGTTTGTGTGTGTGTGTGTTCTGGCATAGGCTGAGCATTGAGTCACAGTGCACCGTGTGTTGTGTGTGTGGGTTGTACAGTCTGAGCATTGACTGACAGATGTGTTGTGTGTGTGTATGTGCTGGTATGGACGGTGCATTCAGTCACAATGAGCCGTGCGTGTGTGTGTGTCTTTGTGATGGTGTAGAGTGTGCACTGAGTCACAGTATGGTGTGTATATGTGTGCTGCTATAGGCTTAGCATTGAATCACAGGTGTGGGAGTGTGTGTGCTGCTATGGGCTTTGTATTGACTCACTGAGGTGTGTGTGTGTGTGTGTGTGTGTGGTGCTACAGACTGTGCATTGAGTCATGTGAGCCTTGCGTGTGTACATCTGAGTGCTGATATAGGCTGTGAACTGAGTCACAGTGAGTTACGTGTGTCTGTGTGTGTGCTCGTACAGACTGTGCATTGAGTCACAGCATGTGTGTGTGTGTGTACTGCTATAGGCTGTGCATTGAGTCAATGAGGTGTGTGTGTGTGTGCTGGTATAGGCTGAGCATTGAATCACGGGTGTGTCTGCACTGGTATGGGTGGACCACTGAATCAATTAAGTGTGTGTATGTGTGCATGTGTGCTCGTATGGGCTTTGCATTGAGTCACTGAGGTGTATGTGTGTGTGGGGGGGGGCTAGTATAGTCTGATCATTGAGTCACAGTGAGGTGTGTTGTGTGTGTGTATGTGCTGGTATGGACTCTCTTGAGCCACAATTAGCCATGTGTGTGTGTGTGTACGTAGTGGTCTAGGGTGTGCATTGAGTCACAGCTGTGTGTGTGTGTGTATGTGTGTGCTGGTTTAGGCTGAGCATTGAATCACAGGTGTGTGTATGTGTTTGTGTGTGCTGGTATGGGCTTTGCATTGAGTCACTGAGGTGTATGTGTGAGTGTGTGTGTGGTGCTACAGACTGTTCACTAGGTCACAGCCTTGTGTGTGTGTGTCTGTGTGATGATATAGCCTGTGCACTGAGTCACAGTGAGTTATGTGTGTGTGTGTGTGCTGGTAGAGACTGTGCATTGAGTCACAGTGAGTATGTGTGTGTGTTTTTGTGTGGTGCTACAGACTGTGCATTGAGTCACAGTGAGCCTTGTGTTTGAGTGCTGATATAGGCTGTGAACTGAGTCACAATGAGTTATGTGTGTCTATGTGTGCTGGTATTGACTGTGCATGGAGTCACAATGAGTTTTGTGTGTGTGTGTGTGCTCCTATAGACTGCATTGAGTCATAGGGAGCATGTGTGTGTGTGTGGGCTGCTATAGGCTGAGCATTCAGTCACAGTGTGCCGTGTGTGTGTGTTGTGTGTGGGGGTAGTACAGTCTGAGCATTGAGTTACAGTGAGATGTGGTGTGTGTGTGTGTGTGTGTGCTGGTATGAAATGTACATTGAGTCACATTAAGCCTTGCGTGTGTGTGTGGGTTTGTGTGTGTGTGTGTGCTGGTAGAGGCTGAGCATTGAATCAGAGGTGTGTGTGTGTTTATGTGTGTCTGTGTGCGCTGGAATGGGCTTTGCATTGAGTCACTGAGTTGTGTGTGGGGGGGCTACAGACTGTGCATTGAGTCACAGTGCATTGAGTCATTGTGCATTGAGGCACAATGAGTTGTGTGTGTGTGCTTGTATACACTGTGCATTGACTCTCAGCATGTGTGTGTGTGTGTGTGTGAGTGCTGATATAGGCTGTGAACTGAGTCACAGTGAGTTATGTGTGTCTGTGTGTGTGTGCTGGTATTGACTGTGCATTGAGTCACAGTGAGCATGTGTGTGTGTGTGTGTGTGCTGCTATAGGCTGTGCATTGAGTCACAGTGAGCCGTGTGTGTGCGGGTGCTGGTATATGCTCTGCACTGAGTTACAGTGAGTCATGTGTTTCTGTGTCTGTGCTGGTATAATCTGAGCATTGAGTCACAGTTCAGTGTGTGTATACGTGTGTGTGTGCTGGTATGGGCTTTGCATTGAGTCCCTGAGGGGTGTGTGTGTGTGTGTTGTGAAGATATAGGCTGTGCATTCATTCATAGTGAGCCATGTGTGTCTGGGACTGGGGGCAGGCATACGGTGCACTGAGTCACAGTGAGCCATGTGTTTGTGTGTGTATGTGTGTGAGTGTGCTGGTATAATCAGATCATTGAGTCACAGTGAGGTGTGCTGTGTGCGTGTATTTGCTTTTATGGACAGCGCATTGAGTCTCATTGAGCTGTGCATATCTGTGTGTGTGTGTGTTTGTATTTCATGGTGTGGAATGTGCGTGAGTTACTGTAAGGTGAGTGTGTTTGTGTGTGCTGGTACAGGCTGAGCACTGAGTCACATTTAGGTGTGTGTGTGGGTGTGGGTAATGGGCTTTGCATTGAGTCACTGAAGCCTGTATGTGTGTCTGTGTGGTGCTATAGACTGTTCATTGAGTCAAATTGAGACGTGTGTATGCGTGTGTACTGGTATAGGCTGTGCATTGCGTCACAGTGAGCTCTGTGTTTGTGTATGTGTGTGCAGTATACGCTGTGCATTCACTCACAGTGAGGTTTGTGTGTGTAGTGGTTTGGGCTGTGCATTGTGTCACAGTGAGCCATGTATGTCCATGTGCGTGTTTCTGTGCTGCTTTAGGCAGTGCATTGAGTCACAGTGAGCCATGTGTGTATGTGTGTGTGTGTAATGATATAAGCTGGGCATTGAGTCACAGTGAGCCATGTGTGTGGGAGTCGGGGAAGGTGTACACTGTGCACTGAGTCACAGTGAGCCGTGTGTTTGTGTGTGTGTGTGTGTGTGTGTGATGGTATAACTGGTTCATTGAGTCACAGTGAGCCATGTATGAGTGCGTGTTTGTGTGTGTGTGTGTTCTGGTACAGCCTGAGCTTTCAGTCATAGTGCGCCGTGTGTGTGTGTGTTGTGTGTGTTGGTAGTACAGTCTGAGCATTGAGTTACAGTGAGATGTGTTGTGTGTATCTGTGCTGGTATGAAATGTACATTGAATCACAAGGAGCCAAGCATGTGTGTGTGTGTGTTTGTGTGTGTGCTGGTAGAGGCTGAGCACTGAATCACGTTTAGGTGTGTATGTGTGTGTGTGCGCGCTGGTATGGGCTTTTCATTGAGTCACTGATGTGTGTGTGGGCGGGCTACAGACTGTGCACTGAGTCACAGTGAGTTATGTGTATCTGTGTGTGCTGGTATTGACTGGGCACTGAGTCACAATGAGCTGTGTGTGTGTGCTCGTATAGACTGTGCATTGAGTCACAGTCAGCATGTGTGTGTGTGTGTGTGTGCTGGTATGGGATTGCATTGAGTCACTGAGGTGTGTGTGTGTGTGGTGCTACAGACTATGCATTCAGTCACAGTGAGCCTTGCGTGTGTGTGTCTGAGTGCTGATATAGGCTGTGAACTGAGTCACAGTGAGTTATGTGTGTCTGTGTGTGTGCTGGTATTGACTGTGCATTGAGTCACAATGAGTTATGTGTATGTATGCTCGTATAGACTGTGCAATGAGTCACAGTCAGCAGGTGTGTGTGTGTGTGTGTGTGCTGGTATGGGCTTTGCATTGAGTCACTGAGGTGTATGTGTGTGTGTGTGTGGTGCTACAGACTGTGCATTGAGTCACAGTGAGCCTTGCGTGTGTGTTTGAGTGGTGATATAGGCTGTGAACTGAGTCACAATGAGTTGTGTGTGTGTGTGTGTGTGCTGGTATTGACTGTGCGCTCAGTCACAATGAGTTGTGTGTGCTTGTATAGACGGCGCATTGAGTCACAGTCAGCATGTGTGTGTGTGTGTGCTGCTACAAGATGTGCATTGAGTCACAATGAGGTGTGTGTGTATGTGTGTGTGTTGGTATAGGCTGAGCATTGAATCACAGTTCGGGGTGTGTGTGTGTGCACTGGTATGGGTGGAGCATTGAATCAGGTGTGTGTATGTGTGCATGTGTGCTCGTATGGGCTTTGCATTGAGTCAGTGAGGTGTATGTGTGTGTGGGGGGGGGGGCTATTACAGTCTGAGCACTGAGTCACAGTGAGGAGTGTCTGTGTGTGTGTCCTGCTATAGGCTGTGCATTGTATCACAGTGAACCTTGTGTGTGTATGTGTGTTTGCGTATGCATGTGTGTGTGTGACGATACAGGCTAAGCATTGAGCCACGGAGGTGTGTATGTGTGTGTGTTGATACAAACTGTGCATTGAGTCACAGTGAGCCATGTGTGTGTGTGTGTGTAGGTAAGGATGGTGCATTGAGTCACAGTGAGCCATGTTTGCATGCTGGTATAGGTGTTGCATTTTGTCACAGTGAGCGGTGTGTGTGTGTGTGTGTGTGTGTGTGCTGCAATAGGCTGTGCATTGAGTCACAGTAAAGTGTGTTTTTGTGTGTATGTGCTGGTATAGGCTGTGCTTTGTGTCACAGTGACGTGTGTCTGTGTGTGTGTCCTGCTATAGGCTGTGCATTGTATCACAGTGAACCTTGTGTGTGTATGTGTGTTTGTGTATGCATGTGTGTGTGTGACGATACAGGCTGAGCATTGAGTCACGGAGGTGTGTATGTGTGTGTGTTGATACAAACTGTGCATTGAGTCACAGTGAGCCGTGTGTTTGTGTATGTGTGTGTCTGTGTGTGTGGACTGGTATTTGCCGTGCGTTGAGTCACAATGAGACGTGTTGGGGGGTGTGGAATAGTCTGAGCACTGAGTCACAGATGGGTGGTGTGTATTTACTGGTATGGACGCTGCATTCAGTCACAATGAGCCGTGCGTGTGTGTGTGTCTTTGTGATGGTTCAGAGAGTGCACTGAGTCACAGTATGGTGTGTATATGTGTGTTGGTATAGGCTGACCATTGAAACACAGTAAGGTGTGTGTGTGTGTGTGTCTGTGTGTATGAGTGTGCTGGTATGGGCTTTGCATTGACTCACTGAGGTGTATGTGTGTGTTTGTGTGTGTGGTGCTACACACAGTGCACTGAGTCACAGTGAGCCTTGTGTGTGTGTGTCTGCGTGCTGATATAGCCTGTGCACTGTGTCACAGTGAGTTCTGTGTGTGTGCTGGTATAGAGTGTGCATTGGGTCACAATGAGTTGTGTGTGTGTGTGCTCGTATAGACTGTGCATTATTCACAGTGAGCATGTGTGTTTGTGTGTGTCCACGCTGGTATAGGTTGTGCAGTGAGTCACAGTGAGGGGTGTTTGTGTGTGTGTGTGTGTGAGTGTGCTCATATAATCAGATCATTGAGTCACAGTGAGGTGTGTGCTGTGTGTGTATGTGCTCGTATGGACAGTGCATTGAGTCAGAGTGAGCCGTGAATGTGTGTGTGTTTGTATTTTGTATTTCATGGTGTGGAATGTGCATGAGTTACCTTAAGATGTGTGTGTTTGTGTGCGCAGGTATGGGCTAAGCATTGAGTCACACTTACGTGTGTGTGTGTGTGTGCCGGTAGGGGCTTTGCATTGAGTCACTGAGGCCTGTATGTGTGTTTGTGTGGTGCTACAGAGCGTTCGTTGAGTCACAGTGAGCTGTGTGTGTGTGTGTGTGTGCAGGTATACGCCGTGCATTCAGTCACAGTGAGGCTTGTGTGTGTACTGGTATGGACTGCATTGTGTCGCACTGAGCCATGTATGTCCATGTGTGTGTTTGTGTGCTGCTATAGGCAGTGCATTGAGTCACAGAGAGCCATGTGTGTGTGTCTGTGCTGGTATAGGCTGTGCACTGAGTCACAGTGAGCCTGCTGTTTGTGGTAGTACAGGCTGTGCATTGAGTCTGTGAGCTACGTATGTGTGTGTGTGTATTTGTGTTCCGGTAGAGACTGGGCACTGAGTCACAGTTAGCCATGTGTGTTTGTGTGTCTGTTTGTCTTGGTATCGGTGGTTCACTGAGTCACAGTGAACCATGTATGAGTGCGTGTTTGTGTGTGTCTGTGTTCTGGTATAGGCTGAGCATTGAGTCACAGTATGCCGTGTGTGTGTGTGCTGGTAGAGTCTGAGAATTGAGTCACAGTGAGGTGCGTGTGCATGTGTGTATGTGCTGGTATGGATGGTGCACTGAATCACAGAGCTGTGCATGCGTGTGTGTGCATGTGCTGGTACAGACTGTGCACTGAGTCACAGCTGTGTGTGTGTGTGTGCATGCTGGTATAGGCTGTGCATTGAGTCACAGTGAGGTGTGTGTGTGGGGGGGGTGCATGTGCTAGTATAGGCTTTGCATTGAGTCACTGAGCTGTGTGTGTGTGTGTGTGTGTAGGTATACGCTGTGTATTGACTCAGTGAGCCATGTGTGCTTGTGTGTGTATGTGTGCTACCATAGACTGTGCATTGATTCACAGCTGTGTGTGTGTGTGTGTGTGTGAGCGCTGGTATAGGCTGTGCAGTGAGTCACAGAGGGGTGTTTGTGAGTGTGTGCGTGTGCTGGTATAGGCTTTGAGTCACATTGAGCCGCATGTGTGTGTGATGGTATAGGTGGTTCACTGAGTCACAGTGAGCCATGTATGAGTGCCTGTTTGTGTGTGTGTGTTCTGGTATAGGCTGAGCATTGAGTCACTGTGCACCGTGTGTGTGTATGTTGTGTGTGTGGGTAGTACAGTCTGAGCATTGAGTTACAGTGAGGTGTGTGTGTGTTTGTGCTGGTATAAAATGTACATTGAGTCACAATGAGCCATGCGTGTGTGTGTGTGTGTGCTGGTAGACGCTGAGCATTGAATCAGGTTGTGTGTGTGAAGACATAAGCTGTGCATTCTGTCACAGTGAGCCGTGTGTTTGTGTGTGTGAGTGTGCTGGTATGGGCTTTGCATTGAGTCACTGAGGTGTCTGTGTGTGTTTCTGTATTGCTGGTATAGGCAGAGCATTGAGTCACAGTGCGTCGTGGTTAGGTGTGTGTGTGGTGAGGGGTGGCTGGTAGAGTCTGAGCATTGAGTCACAGTGAGTGGTGCATGTGTGTGTGTGTGTTTGTAGTTCATGTTGTGGAATGTGCATGAGTTACTGTAAGGTGTGTGTGTGTGTGCTGGTACAGGCTGAACACTGAGTCACACGTGTGTGTGTGTGTGCTGGTATGGGCTTTGCAGAGTCACTGAGGCCTGTATGTGTGTTTGTGTGGTGCTAAAGACTATTCATTGAGTCAAATTGAGACACGTGTGTGTGTGTGTGTACTGCTATAGGCTGTGCATTGAGTCACAGTGAGCTGTGCCTGTGTGTGTGTGTGTGTGATGGTATAGAATGTGCATTGAGTCACAGTGAGCTGTGTGTGTGTGTGCAGGTATACGCCATGCATTCAGTCACAGTGAGGCTTGTGTGTGTACTGGTATGGACTGCATTGTGTCACAGTGAGCCATGTATGTCTGTGTGTGTTTGTGTGCTGCTTTCGGCAGTGCATTGAGTCACAGTGAGCCGTGTGTGTGTGTGTCTGTATGTGTGTGATGGTGTAGACGGTTCATTGATTCACAGTGAGCCATGTGTGAATGCATGTTTCTGTGTGTCTGTGCTGGTATACAATGTGAATTTAGTTACAGTAAGGTGCCTGTGTGTGTGTGTATGTGTTGGTATGGACTGTGCATTGATTAACAGTGAGCCGTGCCTGTGTGTCTTTGTGTGTGTATGTGATGGTATAGGCTGTGCATTGAGTCACATTGAGCCATGCGTGTGTGTCTGTGTGTGTGGTGGTAAAGACTGCATTGACTCACAGGTGTGTGTGTGTGTGTGTGTGTTGGCAAAGACTGCATTGACTCAGGTGTGTGTGTGTGTGCCTGTATGGGCTTTGCATTGACTCACAGTGAGGTGTTTATGTGTGTGTGTGTGTGTGTGCTGCTACAGACTAAGCATTGAGTGATAAGTGAGCCGTGATTTTATGCTGGTACAGGCTCCGCAATGAGTCACAGAGCCGCGTGGGTGGCGTGTGTGTCTGTGTGTGTGCTGGTACAGGCTGAGCACCGAGTCACACTTAGCTGCGTATAGGTGTGTATGTATGCTGGTATGGACTTTGCATTGAGTCACTGGGGTGTGTGTGTGTTTCTGTATGTGCTGGTATAGGCTTAGAATTGAGTCACAGTGTGCCGTGTGTGTGTGGGGTGGGGGCTACTATGGTCTGAGCATAGAGTCACAGTGAGGTGTGTTGTGTGTGTGTATATGTGCTGGTATGGACAGCACATTGAGTCACAAAGAGGCATGCGTATGTGTGCGTATGTGTGTGTGTGTATGTGGTGGTGTAGAGTGTGCGTTGAGTCACAGTATGGTGTGTGTGTGCTGGTAGAGGCTGCACACTGAATCACAGGTGTGTGTGTGGGGGGCTGGTATGGGCTTTCCATTGAGTCACTGAGGTGTCTGTGTGTGTCTGTGTGTGTGATGGTATAGGTGGTTCACTAAGTCACAGTGAGCCATGTATGAGTGTGTGTTTGTGTGTGTGTGTGTTCTGGCATAGGCTGAGCATTGAGTCACAGTGCACCGTGTGTTGTGTGTGTGGGTTGTACAGTCTGAGCATTGACTGACAGATGTGTTGTGTGTGTGTATGTGCTGGTATGGACGGTGCATTCAGTCACAATGAGCCGTGCGTGTGTGTGTGTCTTTGTGATGGTGTAGAGTGTGCACTGAGTCACAGTATGGTGTGTATATGTGTGCTGCTATAGGCTTAGCATTGAATCACAGGTGTGGGAGTGTGTGTGCTGCTATGGGCTTTGTATTGACTCACTGAGGTGTGTGTGTGTGTGTGTGTGTGGTGCTACAGACTGTGCATTGAGTCATGTGAGCCTTGCGTGTGTACATCTGAGTGCTGATATAGGCTGTGAACTGAGTCACAGTGAGTTACGTGTGTCTGTGTGTGTGCTCGTACAGACTGTGCATTGAGTCACAGCATGTGTGTGTGTGTGTACTGCTATAGGCTGTGCATTGAGTCAATGAGGTGTGTGTGTGTGTGCTGGTATAGGCTGAGCATTGAATCACGGGTGTGTCTGCACTGGTATGGGTGGACCACTGAATCAATTAAGTGTGTGTATGTGTGCATGTGTGCTCGTATGGGCTTTGCATTGAGTCACTGAGGTGTATGTGTGTGGGGGGGGGGCTAGTATAGTCTGATCATTGAGTCACAGTGAGGTGTGTTGTGTGTGTGTATGTGCTGGTATGGACTCTCTTGAGCCACAATTAGCCATGTGTGTGTGTGTGTACGTAGTGGTCTAGGGTGTGCATTGAGTCACAGCTGTGTGTGTGTGTGTATGTGTGTGCTGGTTTAGGCTGAGCATTGAATCACAGGTGTGTGTATGTGTTTGTGTGTGCTGGTATGGGCTTTGCATTGAGTCACTGAGGTGTATGTGTGAGTGTGTGTGTGGTGCTACAGACTGTTCACTAGGTCACAGCCTTGTGTGTGTGTGTCTGTGTGATGATATAGCCTGTGCACTGAGTCACAGTGAGTTATGTGTGTGTGTGTGTGCTGGTAGAGACTGTGCATTGAGTCACAGTGAGTATGTGTGTGTGTTTTTGTGTGGTGCTACAGACTGTGCATTGAGTCACAGTGAGCCTTGTGTTTGAGTGCTGATATAGGCTGTGAACTGAGTCACAATGAGTTATGTGTGTCTATGTGTGCTGGTATTGACTGTGCATGGAGTCACAATGAGTTTTGTGTGTGTGTGTGTGCTCCTATAGACTGCATTGAGTCATAGGGAGCATGTGTGTGTGTGTGGGCTGCTATAGGCTGAGCATTCAGTCACAGTGTGCCGTGTGTGTGTGTTGTGTGTGGGGGTAGTACAGTCTGAGCATTGAGTTACAGTGAGATGTGGTGTGTGTGTGTGTGTGTGTGCTGGTATGAAATGTACATTGAGTCACATTAAGCCTTGCGTGTGTGTGGGTTTGTGTGTGTGTGTGTGCTGGTAGAGGCTGAGCATTGAATCAGAGGTGTGTGTGTGTTTATGTGTGTCTGTGTGCGCTGGAATGGGCTTTGCATTGAGTCACTGAGTTGTGTGTGGGGGGGCTACAGACTGTGCATTGAGTCACAGTGCATTGAGTCATTGTGCATTGAGGCACAATGAGTTGTGTGTGTGTGCTTGTATACACTGTGCATTGACTCTCAGCATGTGTGTGTGTGTGTGTGTGAGTGCTGATATAGGCTGTGAACTGAGTCACAGTGAGTTATGTGTGTCTGTGTGTGTGTGCTGGTATTGACTGTGCATTGAGTCACAGTGAGCATGTGTGTGTGTGTGTGTGTGCTGCTATAGGCTGTGCATTGAGTCACAGTGAGCCGTGTGTGTGCGGGTGCTGGTATATGCTCTGCACTGAGTTACAGTGAGTCATGTGTTTCTGTGTCTGTGCTGGTATAATCTGAGCATTGAGTCACAGTTCAGTGTGTGTATACGTGTGTGTGTGCTGGTATGGGCTTTGCATTGAGTCCCTGAGGGGTGTGTGTGTGTGTGTTGTGAAGATATAGGCTGTGCATTCATTCATAGTGAGCCATGTGTGTCTGGGACTGGGGGCAGGCATACGGTGCACTGAGTCACAGTGAGCCATGTGTTTGTGTGTGTATGTGTGTGAGTGTGCTGGTATAATCAGATCATTGAGTCACAGTGAGGTGTGCTGTGTGCGTGTATTTGCTTTTATGGACAGCGCATTGAGTCTCATTGAGCTGTGCATATCTGTGTGTGTGTGTGTTTGTATTTCATGGTGTGGAATGTGCGTGAGTTACTGTAAGGTGAGTGTGTTTGTGTGTGCTGGTACAGGCTGAGCACTGAGTCACATTTAGGTGTGTGTGTGGGTGTGGGTAATGGGCTTTGCATTGAGTCACTGAAGCCTGTATGTGTGTCTGTGTGGTGCTATAGACTGTTCATTGAGTCAAATTGAGACGTGTGTATGCGTGTGTACTGGTATAGGCTGTGCATTGCGTCACAGTGAGCTCTGTGTTTGTGTATGTGTGTGCAGTATACGCTGTGCATTCACTCACAGTGAGGTTTGTGTGTGTAGTGGTTTGGGCTGTGCATTGTGTCACAGTGAGCCATGTATGTCCATGTGCGTGTTTCTGTGCTGCTTTAGGCAGTGCATTGAGTCACAGTGAGCCATGTGTGTATGTGTGTGTGTGTAATGATATAAGCTGGGCATTGAGTCACAGTGAGCCATGTGTGTGGGAGTCGGGGAAGGTGTACACTGTGCACTGAGTCACAGTGAGCCGTGTGTTTGTGTGTGTGTGTGTGTGTGTGTGATGGTATAACTGGTTCATTGAGTCACAGTGAGCCATGTATGAGTGCGTGTTTGTGTGTGTGTGTGTTCTGGTACAGCCTGAGCTTTCAGTCATAGTGCGCCGTGTGTGTGTGTGTTGTGTGTGTTGGTAGTACAGTCTGAGCATTGAGTTACAGTGAGATGTGTTGTGTGTATCTGGGCTGGTATGAAATGTACATTGAATCACAAGGAGCCAAGCATGTGTGTGTGTGTGTTTGTGTGTGTGCTGGTAGAGGCTGAGCACTGAATCACGTTTAGGTGTGTATGTGTGTGTGTGCGCGCTGGTATGGGCTTTTCATTGAGTCACTGATGTGTGTGTGGGCGGGCTACAGACTGTGCACTGAGTCACAGTGAGTTATGTGTATCTGTGTGTGCTGGTATTGACTGGGCACTGAGTCACAATGAGCTGTGTGTGTGTGCTCGTATAGACTGTGCATTGAGTCACAGTCAGCATGTGTGTGTGTGTGTGTGTGCTGGTATGGGATTGCATTGAGTCACTGAGGTGTGTGTGTGTGTGGTGCTACAGACTATGCATTCAGTCACAGTGAGCCTTGCGTGTGTGTGTCTGAGTGCTGCTATAGGCTGTGAACTGAGTCACAGTGAGTTATGTGTGTCTGTGTGTGTGCTGGTATTGACTGTGCATTGAGTCACAATGAGTTATGTGTATGTATGCTCGTATAGACTGTGCAATGAGTCACAGTCAGCAGGTGTGTGTGTGTGTGTGTGTGCTGGTATGGGCTTTGCATTGAGTCACTGAGGTGTATGTGTGTGTGTGTGTGGTGCTACAGACTGTGCATTGAGTCACAGTGAGCCTTGCGTGTGTGTTTGAGTGGTGATATAGGCTGTGAACTGAGTCACAATGAGTTGTGTGTGTGTGTGTGTGTGCTGGTATTGACTGTGCACTCAGTCACAATGAGTTGTGTGTGCTTGTATAGACGGCGCATTGAGTCACAGTCAGCATGTGTGTGTGTGTGTGCTGCTACAAGATGTGCATTGAGTCACAATGAGGTGTGTGTGTATGTGTGTGTGTTGGTATAGGCTGAGCATTGAATCACAGTTCGGGGTGTGTGTGTGTGCACTGGTATGGGTGGAGCATTGAATCAGGTGTGTGTATGTGTGCATGTGTGCTCGTATGGGCTTTGCATTGAGTCAGTGAGGTGTATGTGTGTGTGTGGGGGGGGGCTATTACAGTCTGAGCACTGAGTCACAGTGAGGAGTGTCTGTGTGTGTGTCCTGCTATAGGCTGTGCATTGTATCACAGTGAACCTTGTGTGTGTATGTGTGTTTGCGTATGCATGTGTGTGTGTGACGATACAGGCTAAGCATTGAGCCACGGAGGTGTGTATGTGTGTGTGTTGATACAAACTGTGCATTGAGTCACAGTGAGCCATGTGTGTGTGTGTGTAGGTAAGGATGGTGCATTGAGTCACAGTGAGCCATGTTTGCATGCTGGTATAGGTGTTGCATTTTGTCACAGTGAGCGGTGTGTGTGTGTGTGTGTGTGTGTGCTGCAATAGGCTGTGCATTGAGTCACAGTAAAGTGTGTTTTTGTGTGTATGTGCTGGTATAGGCTGTGCTTTGTGTCACAGTGACGTGTGTCTGTGTGTGTGTCCTGCTATAGGCTGTGCATTGTATCACAGTGAACCTTGTGTGTGTATGTGTGTTTGTGTATGCATGTGTGTGTGTGACGATACAGGCTGAGCATTGAGTCACGGAGGTGTGTATGTGTGTGTGTTGATACAAACTGTGCATTGAGTCACAGTGAGCCGTGTGTTTGTGTATGTGTGTGTCTGTGTGTGTGGACTGGTATTTGCCGTGCGTTGAGTCACAATGAGACGTGTTGGGGGGTGTGGAATAGTCTGAGCACTGAGTCACAGATGGGTGGTGTGTATTTACTGGTATGGACGCTGCATTCAGTCACAATGAGCCGTGCGTGTGTGTGTGTCTTTGTGATGGTTCAGAGAGTGCACTGAGTCACAGTATGGTGTGTATATGTGTGTTGGTATAGGCTGACCATTGAAACACAGTAAGGTGTGTGTGTGTGTGTGTCTGTGTGTATGAGTGTGCTGGTATGGGCTTTGCATTGACTCACTGAGGTGTATGTGTGTGTTTGTGTGTGTGGTGCTACACACAGTGCACTGAGTCACAGTGAGCCTTGTGTGTGTGTGTCTGCGTGCTGATATAGCCTGTGCACTGTGTCACAGTGAGTTCTGTGTGTGTGCTGGTATAGAGTGTGCATTGGGTCACAATGAGTTGTGTGTGTGTGTGCTCGTATAGACTGTGCATTATTCACAGTGAGCATGTGTGTTTGTGTGTGTCCACGCTGGTATAGGTTGTGCAGTGAGTCACAGTGAGGGGTGTTTGTGTGTGTGTGTGTGTGAGTGTGCTCATATAATCAGATCATTGAGTCACAGTGAGGTGTGTGCTGTGTGTGTATGTGCTCGTATGGACAGTGCATTGAGTCAGAGTGAGCCGTGAATGTGTGTGTGTTTGTATTTTGTATTTCATGGTGTGGAATGTGCATGAGTTACCTTAAGATGTGTGTGTTTGTGTGCGCAGGTATGGGCTAAGCATTGAGTCACACTTACGTGTGTGTGTGTGTGTGCCGGTAGGGGCTTTGCATTGAGTCACTGAGGCCTGTATGTGTGTTTGTGTGGTGCTACAGAGCGTTCGTTGAGTCACAGTGAGCTGTGTGTGTGTGTGTGTGTGCAGGTATACGCCGTGCATTCAGTCACAGTGAGGCTTGTGTGTGTACTGGTATGGACTGCATTGTGTCGCACTGAGCCATGTATGTCCATGTGTGTGTTTGTGTGCTGCTATAGGCAGTGCATTGAGTCACAGAGAGCCATGTGTGTGTGTCTGTGCTGGTATAGGCTGTGCACTGAGTCACAGTGAGCCTGCTGTTTGTGGTAGTACAGGCTGTGCATTGAGTCTGTGAGCTACGTATGTGTGTGTGTGTATTTGTGTTCCGGTAGAGACTGGGCACTGAGTCACAGTTAGCCATGTGTGTTTGTGTGTCTGTTTGTCTTGGTATCGGTGGTTCACTGAGTCACAGTGAACCATGTATGAGTGCGTGTTTGTGTGTGTCTGTGTTCTGGTATAGGCTGAGCATTGAGTCACAGTATGCCGTGTGTGTGTGTGCTGGTAGAGTCTGAGAATTGAGTCACAGTGAGGTGCGTGTGCATGTGTGTATGTGCTGGTATGGATGGTGCACTGAATCACAGAGCTGTGCATGCGTGTGTGTGCATGTGCTGGTACAGACTGTGCACTGAGTCACAGCTGTGTGTGTGTGTGTGCATGCTGGTATAGGCTGTGCATTGAGTCACAGTGAGGTGTGTGTGTGGGGGGGGTGCATGTGCTAGTATAGGCTTTGCATTGAGTCACTGAGCTGTGTGTGTGTGTGTGTGTGTAGGTATACGCTGTGTATTGACTCAGTGAGCCATGTGTGCTTGTGTGTGTATGTGTGCTACCATAGACTGTGCATTGATTCACAGCTGTGTGTGTGTGTGTGTGTGTGAGCGCTGGTATAGGCTGTGCAGTGAGTCACAGAGGGGTGTTTGTGAGTGTGTGCGTGTGCTGGTATAGGCTTTGAGTCACATTGAGCCGCATGTGTGTGTGATGGTATAGGTGGTTCACTGAGTCACAGTGAGCCATGTATGAGTGCCTGTTTGTGTGTGTGTGTGTGTTCTGGTATAGGCTGAGCATTGAGTCACTGTGCACCGTGTGTGTGTATGTTGTGTGTGTGGGTAGTACAGTCTGAGCATTGAGTTACAGTGAGGTGTGTGTGTGTTTGTGCTGGTATAAAATGTACATTGAGTCACAATGAGCCATGCGTGTGTGTGTGTGTGTGCTGGTAGACGCTGAGCATTGAATCAGGTTGTGTGTGTGAAGACATAAGCTGTGCATTCTGTCACAGTGAGCCGTGTGTTTGTGTGTGTGAGTGTGCTGGTATGGGCTTTGCATTGAGTCACTGAGGTGTCTGTGTGTGTTTCTGTATTGCTGGTATAGGCAGAGCATTGAGTCACAGTGCGTCGTGGTTAGGTGTGTGTGTGGTGAGGGGTGGCTGGTAGAGTCTGAGCATTGAGTCACAGTGAGTGGTGCATGTGTGTGTGTGTGTTTGTAGTTCATGTTGTGGAATGTGCATGAGTTACTGTAAGGTGTGTGTGTGTGTGCTGGTACAGGCTGAACACTGAGTCACACGTGTGTGTGTGTGTGCTGGTATGGGCTTTGCAGAGTCACTGAGGCCTGTATGTGTGTTTGTGTGGTGCTAAAGACTATTCATTGAGTCAAATTGAGACACGTGTGTGTGTGTGTGTACTGCTATAGGCTGTGCATTGAGTCACAGTGAGCTGTGCCTGTGTGTGTGTGTGTGTGATGGTATAGAATGTGCATTGAGTCACAGTGAGCTGTGTGTGTGTGTGCAGGTATACGCCATGCATTCAGTCACAGTGAGGCTTGTGTGTGTACTGGTATGGACTGCATTGTGTCACAGTGAGCCATGTATGTCTGTGTGTGTTTGTGTGCTGCTTTCGGCAGTGCATTGAGTCACAGTGAGCCGTGTGTGTGTGTGTCTGTATGTGTGTGATGGTGTAGACGGTTCATTGATTCACAGTGAGCCATGTGTGAATGCATGTTTCTGTGTGTCTGTGCTGGTATACAATGTGAATTTAGTTACAGTAAGGTGCCTGTGTGTGTGTGTATGTGTTGGTATGGACTGTGCATTGATTAACAGTGAGCCGTGCCTGTGTGTCTTTGTGTGTGTATGTGATGGTATAGGCTGTGCATTGAGTCACATTGAGCCATGCGTGTGTGTCTGTGTGTGTGGTGGTAAAGACTGCATTGACTCACAGGTGTGTGTGTGTGTGTGTGTGTTGGCAAAGACTGCATTGACTCAGGTGTGTGTGTGTGTGCCTGTATGGGCTTTGCATTGACTCACAGTGAGGTGTTTATGTGTGTGTGTGTGTGTGTGCTGCTACAGACTAAGCATTGAGTGATAAGTGAGCCGTGATTTTATGCTGGTACAGGCTCCGCAATGAGTCACAGAGCCGCGTGGGTGGCGTGTGTGTCTGTGTGTGTGCTGGTACAGGCTGAGCACCGAGTCACACTTAGCTGCGTATATGTGTGTATGTATGCTGGTATGGACTTTGCATTGAGTCACTGGGGTGTGTGTGTGTTTCTGTATGTGCTGGTATAGGCTTAGAATTGAGTCACAGTGTGCCGTGTGTGTGTGGGGTGGGGGCTACTATGGTCTGAGCATAGAGTCACAGTGAGGTGTGTTGTGTGTGTGTATATGTGCTGGTATGGACAGCACATTGAGTCACAAAGAGGCATGCGTATGTGTGCGTATGTGTGTGTGTGTATGTGGTGGTGTAGAGTGTGCGTTGAGTCACAGTATGGTGTGTGTGTGCTGGTAGAGGCTGCACACTGAATCACAGGTGTGTGTGTGGGGGGCTGGTATGGGCTTTCCATTGAGTCACTGAGGTGTCTGTGTGTGTCTGTGTGTGTGATGGTATAGGTGGTTCACTAAGTCACAGTGAGCCATGTATGAGTGTGTGTGTGTGTGTGTGTTCTGGCATAGGCTGAGCATTGAGTCACAGTGCACCGTGTGTTGTGTGTGTGGGTTGTACAGTCTGAGCATTGACTGACAGATGTGTTGTGTGTGTGTATGTGCTGGTATGGACGGTGCATTCAGTCACAATGAGCCGTGCGTGTGTGTGTGTCTTTGTGATGGTGTAGAGTGTGCACTGAGTCACAGTATGGTGTGTATATGTGTGCTGCTATAGGCTTAGCATTGAATCACAGGTGTGGGAGTGTGTGTGCTGCTATGGGCTTTGTATTGACTCACTGAGGTGTGTGTGTGTGTGTGTGTGTGGTGCTACAGACTGTGCATTGAGTCATGTGAGCCTTGCGTGTGTACATCTGAGTGCTGATATAGGCTGTGAACTGAGTCACAGTGAGTTACGTGTGTCTGTGTGTGTGCTCGTACAGACTGTGCATTGAGTCACAGCATGTGTGTGTGTGTGTACTGCTATAGGCTGTGCATTGAGTCAATGAGGTGTGTGTGTGTGTGCTGGTATAGGCTGAGCATTGAATCACGGGTGTGTCTGCACTGGTATGGGTGGACCACTGAATCAATTAAGTGTGTGTATGTGTGCATGTGTGCTCGTATGGGCTTTGCATTGAGTCACTGAGGTGTATGTGTGTGGGGGGGGGGCTAGTATAGTCTGATCATTGAGTCACAGTGAGGTGTGTTGTGTGTGTGTATGTGCTGGTATGGACTCTCTTGAGCCACAATTAGCCATGTGTGTGTGTGTGTACGTAGTGGTCTAGGGTGTGCATTGAGTCACAGCTGTGTGTGTGTGTGTATGTGTGTGCTGGTTTAGGCTGAGCATTGAATCACAGGTGTGTGTATGTGTTTGTGTGTGTTGGTATGGGCTTTGCATTGAGTCACTGAGGTGTATGTGTGAGTGTGTGTGTGGTGCTACAGACTGTTCACTAGGTCACAGCCTTGTGTGTGTGTGTCTGTGTGATGATATAGCCTGTGCACTGAGTCACAGTGAGTTATGTGTGTGTGTGTGTGCTGGTAGAGACTGTGCATTGAGTCACAGTGAGTATGTGTGTGTGTTTTTGTGTGGTGCTACAGACTGTGCATTGAGTCACAGTGAGCCTTGTGTTTGAGTGCTGATATAGGCTGTGAACTGAGTCACAATGAGTTATGTGTGTCTATGTGTGCTGGTATTGACTGTGCATGGAGTCACAATGAGTTTTGTGTGTGTGTGTGTGCTCCTATAGACTGCATTGAGTCATAGGGAGCATGTGTGTGTGTGTGGGCTGCTATAGGCTGAGCATTCAGTCACAGTGTGCCGTGTGTGTGTGTTGTGTGTGGGGGTAGTACAGTCTGAGCATTGAGTTACAGTGAGATGTGGTGTGTGTGTGTGTGTGTGTGCTGGTATGAAATGTACATTGAGTCACATTAAGCCTTGCGTGTGTGTGTGGGTTTGTGTGTGTGTGTGTGCTGGTAGAGGCTGAGCATTGAATCAGAGGTGTGTGTGTGTTTATGTGTGTCTGTGTGCGCTGGAATGGGCTTTGCATTGAGTCACTGAGTTGTGTGTGGGGGGGCTACAGACTGTGCATTGAGTCACAGTGCATTGAGTCATTGTGCATTGAGGCACAATGAGTTGTGTGTGTGTGCTTGTATACACTGTGCATTGACTCTCAGCATGTGTGTGTGTGTGTGTGTGAGTGCTGATATAGGCTGTGAACTGAGTCACAGTGAGTTATGTGTGTCTGTGTGTGTGTGCTGGTATTGACTGTGCATTGAGTCACAGTGAGCATGTGTGTGTGTGTGTGTGTGCTGCTATAGGCTGTGCATTGAGTCACAGTGAGCCGTGTGTGTGCGGGTGCTGGTATATGCTCTGCACTGAGTTACAGTGAGTCATGTGTTTCTGTGTCTGTGCTGGTATAATCTGAGCATTGAGTCACAGTTCAGTGTGTGTATACGTGTGTGTGTGCTGGTATGGGCTTTGCATTGAGTCCCTGAGGGGTGTGTGTGTGTGTGTTGTGAAGATATAGGCTGTGCATTCATTCATAGTGAGCCATGTGTGTCTGGGACTGGGGGCAGGCATACGGTGCACTGAGTCACAGTGAGCCATGTGTTTGTGTGTGTATGTGTGTGAGTGTGCTGGTATAATCAGATCATTGAGTCACAGTGAGGTGTGCTGTGTGCGTGTATTTGCTTTTATGGACAGCGCATTGAGTCTCATTGAGCTGTGCATATCTGTGTGTGTGTGTGTTTGTATTTCATGGTGTGGAATGTGCGTGAGTTACTGTAAGGTGAGTGTGTTTGTGTGTGCTGGTACAGGCTGAGCACTGAGTCACATTTAGGTGTGTGTGTGGGTGTGGGTAATGGGCTTTGCATTGAGTCACTGAAGCCTGTATGTGTGTCTGTGTGGTGCTATAGACTGTTCATTGAGTCAAATTGAGACGTGTGTATGCGTGTGTACTGGTATAGGCTGTGCATTGCGTCACAGTGAGCTCTGTGTTTGTGTATGTGTGTGCAGTATACGCTGTGCATTCACTCACAGTGAGGTTTGTGTGTGTAGTGGTTTGGGCTGTGCATTGTGTCACAGTGAGCCATGTATGTCCATGTGCGTGTTTCTGTGCTGCTTTAGGCAGTGCATTGAGTCACAGTGAGCCATGTGTGTATGTGTGTGTGTGTAATGATATAAGCTGGGCATTGAGTCACAGTGAGCCATGTGTGTGGGAGTCGGGGAAGGTGTACACTGTGCACTGAGTCACAGTGAGCCGTGTGTTTGTGTGTGTGTGTGTGTGTGTGTGATGGTATAACTGGTTCATTGAGTCACAGTGAGCCATGTATGAGTGCGTGTTTGTGTGTGTGTGTGTTCTGGTACAGCCTGAGCTTTCAGTCATAGTGCGCCGTGTGTGTGTGTGTTGTGTGTGTTGGTAGTACAGTCTGAGCATTGAGTTACAGTGAGATGTGTTGTGTGTATCTGGGCTGGTATGAAATGTACATTGAATCACAAGGAGCCAAGCATGTGTGTGTGTGTGTTTGTGTGTGTGCTGGTAGAGGCTGAGCACTGAATCACGTTTAGGTGTGTATGTGTGTGTGTGCGCGCTGGTATGGGCTTTTCATTGAGTCACTGATGTGTGTGTGGGCGGGCTACAGACTGTGCACTGAGTCACAGTGAGTTATGTGTATCTGTGTGTGCTGGTATTGACTGGGCACTGAGTCACAATGAGCTGTGTGTGTGTGCTCGTATAGACTGTGCATTGAGTCACAGTCAGCATGTGTGTGTGTGTGTGTGTGCTGGTATGGGATTGCATTGAGTCACTGAGGTGTGTGTGTGTGTGGTGCTACAGACTATGCATTCAGTCACAGTGAGCCTTGCGTGTGTGTGTCTGAGTGCTGATATAGGCTGTGAACTGAGTCACAGTGAGTTATGTGTGTCTGTGTGTGTGCTGGTATTGACTGTGCATTGAGTCACAATGAGTTATGTGTATGTATGCTCGTATAGACTGTGCAATGAGTCACAGTCAGCAGGTGTGTGTGTGTGTGTGTGTGCTGGTATGGGCTTTGCATTGAGTCACTGAGGTGTATGTGTGTGTGTGTGTGGTGCTACAGACTGTGCATTGAGTCACAGTGAGCCTTGCGTGTGTGTTTGAGTGGTGATATAGGCTGTGAACTGAGTCACAATGAGTTGTGTGTGTGTGTGTGTGTGCTGGTATTGACTGTGCGCTCAGTCACAATGAGTTGTGTGTGCTTGTATAGACGGCGCATTGAGTCACAGTCAGCATGTGTGTGTGTGTGTGCTGCTACAAGATGTGCATTGAGTCACAATGAGGTGTGTGTGTATGTGTGTGTGTTGGTATAGGCTGAGCATTGAATCACAGTTCGGGGTGTGTGTGTGTGCACTGGTATGGGTGGAGCATTGAATCAGGTGTGTGTATGTGTGCATGTGTGCTCGTATGGGCTTTGCATTGAGTCAGTGAGGTGTATGTGTGTGTGGGGGGGGGGGGCTATTACAGTCTGAGCACTGAGTCACAGTGAGGAGTGTCTGTGTGTGTGTCCTGCTATAGGCTGTGCATTGTATCACAGTGAACCTTGTGTGTGTATGTGTGTTTGCGTATGCATGTGTGTGTGTGACGATACAGGCTAAGCATTGAGCCACGGAGGTGTGTATGTGTGTGTGTTGATACAAACTGTGCATTGAGTCACAGTGAGCCATGTGTGTGTGTGTGTGTAGGTAAGGATGGTGCATTGAGTCACAGTGAGCCATGTTTGCATGCTGGTATAGGTGTTGCATTTTGTCACAGTGAGCGGTGTGTGTGTGTGTGTGCTGCAATAGGCTGTGCATTGAGTCACAGTAAAGTGTGTTTTTGTGTGTATGTGCTGGTATAGGCTGTGCTTTGTGTCACAGTGACGTGTGTCTGTGTGTGTGTCCTGCTATAGGCTGTGCATTGTATCACAGTGAACCTTGTGTGTGTATGTGTGTTTGTGTATGCATGTGTGTGTGTGACGATACAGGCTGAGCATTGAGTCACGGAGGTGTGTATGTGTGTGTGTTGATACAAACTGTGCATTGAGTCACAGTGAGCCGTGTGTTTGTGTATGTGTGTGTCTGTGTGTGTGGACTGGTATTTGCCGTGCGTTGAGTCACAATGAGACGTGTTGGGGGGTGTGGAATAGTCTGAGCACTGAGTCACAGATGGGTGGTGTGTATTTACTGGTATGGACGCTGCATTCAGTCACAATGAGCCGTGCGTGTGTGTGTGTCTTTGTGATGGTTCAGAGAGTGCACTGAGTCACAGTATGGTGTGTATATGTGTGTTGGTATAGGCTGACCATTGAAACACAGTAAGGTGTGTGTGTGTGTGTGTCTGTGTGTATGAGTGTGCTGGTATGGGCTTTGCATTGACTCACTGAGGTGTATGTGTGTGTTTGTGTGTGTGGTGCTACACACAGTGCACTGAGTCACAGTGAGCCTTGTGTGTGTGTGTCTGCGTGCTGATATAGCCTGTGCACTGTGTCACAGTGAGTTCTGTGTGTGTGCTGGTATAGAGTGTGCATTGGGTCACAATGAGTTGTGTGTGTGTGTGCTCGTATAGACTGTGCATTATTCACAGTGAGCATGTGTGTTTGTGTGTGTCCACGCTGGTATAGGTTGTGCAGTGAGTCACAGTGAGGGGTGTTTGTGTGTGTGTGTGTGTGAGTGTGCTCATATAATCAGATCATTGAGTCACAGTGAGGTGTGTGCTGTGTGTGTATGTGCTCGTATGGACAGTGCATTGAGTCAGAGTGAGCCGTGAATGTGTGTGTGTTTGTATTTTGTATTTCATGGTGTGGAATGTGCATGAGTTACCTTAAGATGTGTGTGTTTGTGTGCGCAGGTATGGGCTAAGCATTGAGTCACACTTACGTGTGTGTGTGTGTGTGCCGGTAGGGGCTTTGCATTGAGTCACTGAGGCCTGTATGTGTGTTTGTGTGGTGCTACAGAGCGTTCGTTGAGTCACAGTGAGCTGTGTGTGTGTGTGTGTGTGCAGGTATACGCCGTGCATTCAGTCACAGTGAGGCTTGTGTGTGTACTGGTATGGACTGCATTGTGTCGCACTGAGCCATGTATGTCCATGTGTGTGTTTGTGTGCTGCTATAGGCAGTGCATTGAGTCACAGAGAGCCATGTGTGTGTGTCTGTGCTGGTATAGGCTGTGCACTGAGTCACAGTGAGCCTGCTGTTTGTGGTAGTACAGGCTGTGCATTGAGTCTGTGAGCTACGTATGTGTGTGTGTGTATTTGTGTTCCGGTAGAGACTGGGCACTGAGTCACAGTTAGCCATGTGTGTTTGTGTGTCTGTTTGTCTTGGTATCGGTGGTTCACTGAGTCACAGTGAACCATGTATGAGTGCGTGTTTGTGTGTGTCTGTGTTCTGGTATAGGCTGAGCATTGAGTCACAGTATGCCGTGTGTGTGTGTGCTGGTAGAGTCTGAGAATTGAGTCACAGTGAGGTGCGTGTGCATGTGTGTATGTGCTGGTATGGATGGTGCACTGAATCACAGAGCTGTGCATGCGTGTGTGTGCATGTGCTGGTACAGACTGTGCACTGAGTCACAGCTGTGTGTGTGTGTGTGCATGCTGGTATAGGCTGTGCATTGAGTCACAGTGAGGTGTGTGTGTGGGGGGGGTGCATGTGCTAGTATAGGCTTTGCATTGAGTCACTGAGCTGTGTGTGTGTGTGTGTGTGTAGGTATACGCTGTGTATTGACTCAGTGAGCCATGTGTGCTTGTGTGTGTATGTGTGCTACCATAGACTGTGCATTGATTCACAGCTGTGTGTGTGTGTGTGTGTGTGAGCGCTGGTATAGGCTGTGCAGTGAGTCACAGAGGGGTGTTTGTGAGTGTGTGCGTGTGCTGGTATAGGCTTTGAGTCACATTGAGCCGCATGTGTGTGTGATGGTATAGGTGGTTCACTGAGTCACAGTGAGCCATGTATGAGTGCCTGTTTGTGTGTGTGTGTGTGTTCTGGTATAGGCTGAGCATTGAGTCACTGTGCACCGTGTGTGTGTATGTTGTGTGTGTGGGTAGTACAGTCTGAGCATTGAGTTACAGTGAGGTGTGTGTGTGTTTGTGCTGGTATAAAATGTACATTGAGTCACAATGAGCCATGCGTGTGTGTGTGTGTGTGCTGGTAGACGCTGAGCATTGAATCAGGTTGTGTGTGTGAAGACATAAGCTGTGCATTCTGTCACAGTGAGCCGTGTGTTTGTGTGTGTGAGTGTGCTGGTATGGGCTTTGCATTGAGTCACTGAGGTGTCTGTGTGTGTTTCTGTATTGCTGGTATAGGCAGAGCATTGAGTCACAGTGCGTCGTGGTTAGGTGTGTGTGTGGTGAGGGGTGGCTGGTAGAGTCTGAGCATTGAGTCACAGTGAGTGGTGCATGTGTGTGTGTGTGTTTGTAGTTCATGTTGTGGAATGTGCATGAGTTACTGTAAGGTGTGTGTGTGTGTGCTGGTACAGGCTGAACACTGAGTCACACGTGTGTGTGTGTGTGCTGGTATGGGCTTTGCAGAGTCACTGAGGCCTGTATGTGTGTTTGTGTGGTGCTAAAGACTATTCATTGAGTCAAATTGAGACACGTGTGTGTGTGTGTGTACTGCTATAGGCTGTGCATTGAGTCACAGTGAGCTGTGCCTGTGTGTGTGTGTGTGTGTGATGGTATAGAATGTGCATTGAGTCACAGTGAGCTGTGTGTGTGTGTGCAGGTATACGCCATGCATTCAGTCACAGTGAGGCTTGTGTGTGTACTGGTATGGACTGCATTGTGTCACAGTGAGCCATGTATGTCTGTGTGTGTTTGTGTGCTGCTTTCGGCAGTGCATTGAGTCACAGTGAGCCGTGTGTGTGTGTGTCTGTATGTGTGTGATGGTGTAGACGGTTCATTGATTCACAGTGAGCCATGTGTGAATGCATGTTTCTGTGTGTCTGTGCTGGTATACAATGTGAATTTAGTTACAGTAAGGTGCCTGTGTGTGTGTGTATGTGTTGGTATGGACTGTGCATTGATTAACAGTGAGCCGTGCCTGTGTGTCTTTGTGTGTGTATGTGATGGTATAGGCTGTGCATTGAGTCACATTGAGCCATGCGTGTGTGTCTGTGTGTGTGGTGGTAAAGACTGCATTGACTCACAGGTGTGTGTGTGTGTGTGTGTGTTGGCAAAGACTGCATTGACTCAGGTGTGTGTGTGTGTGCCTGTATGGGCTTTGCATTGACTCACAGTGAGGTGTTTATGTGTGTGTGTGTGTGTGTGTGCTGCTACAGACTAAGCATTGAGTGATAAGTGAGCCGTGATTTTATGCTGGTACAGGCTCCGCAATGAGTCACAGAGCCATGTGGGTGGCGTGTGTGTCTGTGTGTGTGCTGGTACAGGCTGAGCACCGAGTCACACTTAGCTGCGTATATGTGTGTATGTATGCTGGTATGGACTTTGCATTGAGTCACTGGGGTGTGTGTGTGTTTCTGTATGTGCTGGTATAGGCTTAGAATTGAGTCACAGTGTGCCGTGTGTGTGTGGGGTGGGGGCTACTATGGTCTGAGCATAGAGTCACAGTGAGGTGTGTTGTGTGTGTGTATATGTGCTGGTATGGACAGCACATTGAGTCACAAAGAGGCATGCGTATGTGTGCGTATGTGTGTGTGTGTATGTGGTGGTGTAGAGTGTGCGTTGAGTCACAGTATGGTGTGTGTGTGCTGGTAGAGGCTGCACACTGAATCACAGGTGTGTGTGTGGGGGGCTGGTATGGGCTTTCCATTGAGTCACTGAGGTGTCTGTGTGTGTCTGTGTGTGTGATGGTATAGGTGGTTCACTAAGTCACAGTGAGCCATGTATGAGTGTGTGTTTGTGTGTGTGTGTGTTCTGGCATAGGCTGAGCATTGAGTCACAGTGCACCGTGTGTTGTGTGTGTGGGTTGTACAGTCTGAGCATTGACTGACAGATGTGTTGTGTGTGTGTATGTGCTGGTATGGACGGTGCATTCAGTCACAATGAGCCGTGCGTGTGTGTGTGTCTTTGTGATGGTGTAGAGTGTGCACTGAGTCACAGTATGGTGTGTATATGTGTGCTGCTATAGGCTTAGCATTGAATCACAGGTGTGGGAGTGTGTGTGCTGCTATGGGCTTTGTATTGACTCACTGAGGTGTGTGTGTGTGTGTGTGTGTGGTGCTACAGACTGTGCATTGAGTCATGTGAGCCTTGCGTGTGTACATCTGAGTGCTGATATAGGCTGTGAACTGAGTCACAGTGAGTTACGTGTGTCTGTGTGTGTGCTCGTACAGACTGTGCATTGAGTCACAGCATGTGTGTGTGTGTGTACTGCTATAGGCTGTGCATTGAGTCAATGAGGTGTGTGTGTGTGTGTGCTGGTATAGGCTGAGCATTGAATCACGGGTGTGTCTGCACTGGTATGGGTGGACCACTGAATCAATTAAGTGTGTGTATGTGTGCATGTGTGCTCGTATGGGCTTTGCATTGAGTCACTGAGGTGTATGTGTGTGGGGGGGGGGCTAGTATAGTCTGATCATTGAGTCACAGTGAGGTGTGTTGTGTGTGTGTATGTGCTGGTATGGACTCTCTTGAGCCACAATTAGCCATGTGTGTGTGTGTGTACGTAGTGGTCTAGGGTGTGCATTGAGTCACAGCTGTGTGTGTGTATGTATGTGTGTGCTGGTTTAGGCTGAGCATTGAATCACAGGTGTGTGTATGTGTTTGTGTGTGCTGGTATGGGCTTTGCATTGAGTCACTGAGGTGTATGTGTGAGTGTGTGTGTGGTGCTACAGACTGTTCACTAGGTCACAGCCTTGTGTGTGTGTGTCTGTGTGATGATATAGCCTGTGCACTGAGTCACAGTGAGTTATGTGTGTGTGTGTGTGCTGGTAGAGACTGTGCATTGAGTCACAGTGAGTATGTGTGTGTGTTTTTGTGTGGTGCTACAGACTGTGCATTGAGTCACAGTGAGCCTTGTGTTTGAGTGCTGATATAGGCTGTGAACTGAGTCACAATGAGTTATGTGTGTCTATGTGTGCTGGTATTGACTGTGCATGGAGTCACAATGAGTTTTGTGTGTGTGTGTGTGCTCCTATAGACTGCATTGAGTCATAGGGAGCATGTGTGTGTGTGTGGGCTGCTATAGGCTGAGCATTCAGTCACAGTGTGCCGTGTGTGTGTGTTGTGTGTGGGGGTAGTACAGTCTGAGCATTGAGTTACAGTGAGATGTGGTGTGTGTGTGTGTGTGTGTGCTGGTATGAAATGTACATTGAGTCACATTAAGCCTTGCGTGTGTGTGTGGGTTTGTGTGTGTGTGTGTGCTGGTAGAGGCTGAGCATTGAATCAGAGGTGTGTGTGTGTTTATGTGTGTCTGTGTGCGCTGGAATGGGCTTTGCATTGAGTCACTGAGTTGTGTGTGGGGGGGCTACAGACTGTGCATTGAGTCACAGTGCATTGAGTCATTGTGCATTGAGGCACAATGAGTTGTGTGTGTGTGCTTGTATACACTGTGCATTGACTCTCAGCATGTGTGTGTGTGTGTGTGTGAGTGCTGATATAGGCTGTGAACTGAGTCACAGTGAGTTATGTGTGTCTGTGTGTGTGTGCTGGTATTGACTGTGCATTGAGTCACAGTGAGCATGTGTGTGTGTGTGTGTGTGCTGCTATAGGCTGTGCATTGAGTCACAGTGAGCCGTGTGTGTGCGGGTGCTGGTATATGCTCTGCACTGAGTTACAGTGAGTCATGTGTTTCTGTGTCTGTGCTGGTATAATCTGAGCATTGAGTCACAGTTCAGTGTGTGTATACGTGTGTGTGTGCTGGTATGGGCTTTGCATTGAGTCCCTGAGGGGTGTGTGTGTGTGTGTTGTGAAGATATAGGCTGTGCATTCATTCATAGTGAGCCATGTGTGTCTGGGACTGGGGGCAGGCATACGGTGCACTGAGTCACAGTGAGCCATGTGTTTGTGTGTGTATGTGTGTGAGTGTGCTGGTATAATCAGATCATTGAGTCACAGTGAGGTGTGCTGTGTGCGTGTATTTGCTTTTATGGACAGCGCATTGAGTCTCATTGAGCTGTGCATATCTGTGTGTGTGTGTGTTTGTATTTCATGGTGTGGAATGTGCGTGAGTTACTGTAAGGTGAGTGTGTTTGTGTGTGCTGGTACAGGCTGAGCACTGAGTCACATTTAGGTGTGTGTGTGGGTGTGGGTAATGGGCTTTGCATTGAGTCACTGAAGCCTGTATGTGTGTCTGTGTGGTGCTATAGACTGTTCATTGAGTCAAATTGAGACGTGTGTATGCGTGTGTACTGGTATAGGCTGTGCATTGCGTCACAGTGAGCTCTGTGTTTGTGTATGTGTGTGCAGTATACGCTGTGCATTCACTCACAGTGAGGTTTGTGTGTGTAGTGGTTTGGGCTGTGCATTGTGTCACAGTGAGCCATGTATGTCCATGTGCGTGTTTCTGTGCTGCTTTAGGCAGTGCATTGAGTCACAGTGAGCCATGTGTGTATGTGTGTGTGTGTAATGATATAAGCTGGGCATTGAGTCACAGTGAGCCATGTGTGTGGGAGTCGGGGAAGGTGTACACTGTGCACTGAGTCACAGTGAGCCGTGTGTTTGTGTGTGTGTGTGTGTGTGTGATGGTATAACTACTTCATTGAGTCACAGTGAGCCATGTATGAGTGCATGTTTGTGTGTGTGTGTGTTCTGGTACAGCCTGAGCTTTCAGTCATAGTGCGCCGTGTGTGTGTGTGTTGTGTGTGTTGGTAGTACAGTCTGAGCATTGAGTTACAGTGAGATGTGTTGTGTGTATCTGTGCTGGTATGAAATGTACATTGAATCACAAGGAGCCAAGCATGTGTGTGTGTGTGTTTGTGTGTGTGCTGGTAGAGGCTGAGCACTGAATCACGTTTAGGTGTGTATGTGTGTGTGTGCGCGCTGGTATGGGCTTTTCATTGAGTCACTGATGTGTGTGTGGGCGGGCTACAGACTGTGCACTGAGTCACAGTGAGTTATGTGTATCTGTGTGTGCTGGTATTGACTGGGCACTGAGTCACAATGAGCTGTGTGTGTGTGCTCGTATAGACTGTGCATTGAGTCACAGTCAGCATGTGTGTGTGTGTGTGTGTGCTGGTATGGGATTGCATTGAGTCACTGAGGTGTGTGTGTGTGTGGTGCTACAGACTATGCATTCAGTCACAGTGAGCCTTGCGTGTGTGTGTCTGAGTGCTGCTATAGGCTGTGAACTGAGTCACAGTGAGTTATGTGTGTCTGTGTGTGTGCTGGTATTGACTGTGCATTGAGTCACAATGAGTTATGTGTATGTATGCTCGTATAGACTGTGCAATGAGTCACAGTCAGCAGGTGTGTGTGTGTGTGTGTGCTGGTATGGGCTTTGCATTGAGTCACTGAGGTGTATGTGTGTGTGTGTGTGGTGCTACAGACTGTGCATTGTGTCACAGTGAGCCTTGCGTGTGTGTTTCAGTGGTGATATAGGCTGTGAACTGAGTCACAATGAGTTGTGTGTGTGTGTGTGTGTGCTGGTATTGACTGTGCGCTCAGTCACAATGAGTTGTGTGTGCTTGTATAGACGGCGCATTGAGTCACAGTCAGCATGTGTGTGTGTGTGTGCTGCTACAAGATGTGCATTGAGTCACAATGAGGTGTGTGTGTATGTGTGTGTGTTGGTATAGGCTGAGCATTGAATCACAGTTCGGGGTGTGTGTGTGTGCACTGGTATGGGTGGAGCATTGAATCAGGTGTGTGTATGTGTGCATGTGTGCTCGTATGGGCTTTGCATTGAGTCAGTGAGGTGTATGTGTGTGTGGGGGGGGGCTATTACAGTCTGAGCACTGAGTCACAGTGAGGAGTGTCTGTGTGTGTGTCCTGCTATAGGCTGTGCATTGTATCACAGTGAACCTTGTGTGTGTATGTGTGTTTGCGTATGCATGTGTGTGTGTGACGATACAGGCTAAGCATTGAGCCACGGAGGTGTGTATGTGTGTGTGTTGATACAAACTGTGCATTGAGTCACAGTGAGCCATGTGTGTGTGTGTGTAGGTAAGGATGGTGCATTGAGTCACAGTGAGCCATGTTTGCATGCTGGTATAGGTGTTGCATTTTGTCACAGTGAGCGGTGTGTGTGTGTGTGTGTGTGTGTGTGCTGCAATAGGCTGTGCATTGAGTCACAGTAAAGTGTGTTTTTGTGTGTATGTGCTGGTATAGGCTGTGCTTTGTGTCACAGTGACGTGTGTCTGTGTGTGTGTCCTGCTATAGGCTGTGCATTGTATCACAGTGAACCTTGTGTGTGTATGTGTGTTTGTGTATGCATGTGTGTGTGTGACGATACAGGCTGAGCATTGAGTCACGGAGGTGTGTATGTGTGTGTGTTGATACAAACTGTGCATTGAGTCACAGTGAGCCGTGTGTTTGTGTATGTGTGTGTCTGTGTGTGTGGACTGGTATTTGCCGTGCGTTGAGTCACAATGAGACGTGTTGGGGGGTGTGGAATAGTCTGAGCACTGAGTCACAGATGGGTGGTGTGTATTTACTGGTATGGACGCTGCATTCAGTCACAATGAGCCGTGCGTGTGTGTGTGTCTTTGTGATGGTTCAGAGAGTGCACTGAGTCACAGTATGGTGTGTATATGTGTGTTGGTATAGGCTGACCATTGAAACACAGTAAGGTGTGTGTGTGTGTGTGTCTGTGTGTATGAGTGTGCTGGTATGGGCTTTGCATTGACTCACTGAGGTGTATGTGTGTGTTTGTGTGTGTGGTGCTACACACAGTGCACTGAGTCACAGTGAGCCTTGTGTGTGTGTGTCTGCGTGCTGATATAGCCTGTGCACTGTGTCACAGTGAGTTCTGTGTGTGTGCTGGTATAGAGTGTGCATTGGGTCACAATGAGTTGTGTGTGTGTGTGCTCGTATAGACTGTGCATTATTCACAGTGAGCATGTGTGTTTGTGTGTGTCCACGCTGGTATAGGTTGTGCAGTGAGTCACAGTGAGGGGTGTTTGTGTGTGTGTGTGTGTGAGTGTGCTCATATAATCAGATCATTGAGTCACAGTGAGGTGTGTGCTGTGTGTGTATGTGCTCGTATGGACAGTGCATTGAGTCAGAGTGAGCCGTGAATGTGTGTGTGTTTGTATTTTGTATTTCATGGTGTGGAATGTGCATGAGTTACCTTAAGATGTGTGTGTTTGTGTGCGCAGGTATGGGCTAAGCATTGAGTCACACTTACGTGTGTGTGTGTGTGTGCCGGTAGGGGCTTTGCATTGAGTCACTGAGGCCTGTATGTGTGTTTGTGTGGTGCTACAGAGCGTTCGTTGAGTCACAGTGAGCTGTGTGTGTGTGTGTGTGTGCAGGTATACGCCGTGCATTCAGTCACAGTGAGGCTTGTGTGTGTACTGGTATGGACTGCATTGTGTCGCACTGAGCCATGTATGTCCATGTGTGTGTTTGTGTGCTGCTATAGGCAGTGCATTGAGTCACAGAGAGCCATGTGTGTGTGTCTGTGCTGGTATAGGCTGTGCACTGAGTCACAGTGAGCCTGCTGTTTGTGGTAGTACAGGCTGTGCATTGAGTCTGTGAGCTACGTATGTGTGTGTGTGTATTTGTGTTCCGGTAGAGACTGGGCACTGAGTCACAGTTAGCCATGTGTGTTTGTGTGTCTGTTTGTCTTGGTATCGGTGGTTCACTGAGTCACAGTGAACCATGTATGAGTGCGTGTTTGTGTGTGTCTGTGTTCTGGTATAGGCTGAGCATTGAGTCACAGTATGCCGTGTGTGTGTGTGCTGGTAGAGTCTGAGAATTGAGTCACAGTGAGGTGCGTGTGCATGTGTGTATGTGCTGGTATGGATGGTGCACTGAATCACAGAGCTGTGCATGCGTGTGTGTGCATGTGCTGGTACAGACTGTGCACTGAGTCACAGCTGTGTGTGTGTGTGTGCATGCTGGTATAGGCTGTGCATTGAGTCACAGTGAGGTGTGTGTGTGGGGGGGGTGCATGTGCTAGTATAGGCTTTGCATTGAGTCACTGAGCTGTGTGTGTGTGTGTGTGTGTAGGTATACGCTGTGTATTGACTCAGTGAGCCATGTGTGCTTGTGTGTGTATGTGTGCTACCATAGACTGTGCATTGATTCACAGCTGTGTGTGTGTGTGTGTGTGTGAGCGCTGGTATAGGCTGTGCAGTGAGTCACAGAGGGGTGTTTGTGAGTGTGTGCGTGTGCTGGTATAGGCTTTGAGTCACATTGAGCCGCATGTGTGTGTGATGGTATAGGTGGTTCACTGAGTCACAGTGAGCCATGTATGAGTGCCTGTTTGTGTGTGTGTGTGTGTTCTGGTATAGGCTGAGCATTGAGTCACTGTGCACCGTGTGTGTGTATGTTGTGTGTGTGGGTAGTACAGTCTGAGCATTGAGTTACAGTGAGGTGTGTGTGTGTTTGTGCTGGTATAAAATGTACATTGAGTCACAATGAGCCATGCGTGTGTGTGTGTGTGTGCTGGTAGACGCTGAGCATTGAATCAGGTTGTGTGTGTGAAGACATAAGCTGTGCATTCTGTCACAGTGAGCCGTGTGTTTGTGTGTGTGAGTGTGCTGGTATGGGGTTTGCATTGAGTCACTGAGGTGTCTGTGTGTGTTTCTGTATTGCTGGTATAGGCAGAGCATTGAGTCACAGTGCGTCGTGGTTAGGTGTGTGTGTGGTGAGGGGTGGCTGGTAGAGTCTGAGCATTGAGTCACAGTGAGTGGTGCATGTGTGTGTGTGTGTTTGTAGTTCATGTTGTGGAATGTGCATGAGTTACTGTAAGGTGTGTGTGTGTGTGCTGGTACAGGCTGAACACTGAGTCACACGTGTGTGTGTGTGTGCTGGTATGGGCTTTGCAGAGTCACTGAGGCCTGTATGTGTGTTTGTGTGGTGCTAAAGACTATTCATTGAGTCAAATTGAGACACGTGTGTGTGTGTGTGTACTGCTATAGGCTGTGCATTGAGTCACAGTGAGCTGTGCCTGTGTGTGTGTGTGTGTGTGATGGTATAGAATGTGCATTGAGTCACAGTGAGCTGTGTGTGTGTGTGCAGGTATACGCCATGCATTCAGTCACAGTGAGGCTTGTGTGTGTACTGGTATGGACTGCATTGTGTCACAGTGAGCCATGTATGTCTGTGTGTGTTTGTGTGCTGCTTTCGGCAGTGCATTGAGTCACAGTGAGCCGTGTGTGTGTGTGTCTGTATGTGTGTGATGGTGTAGACGGTTCATTGATTCACAGTGAGCCATGTGTGAATGCATGTTTCTGTGTGTCTGTGCTGGTATACAATGTGAATTTAGTTACAGTAAGGTGCCTGTGTGTGTGTGTATGTGTTGGTATGGACTGTGCATTGATTAACAGTGAGCCGTGCCTGTGTGTCTTTGTGTGTGTATGTGATGGTATAGGCTGTGCATTGAGTCACATTGAGCCATGCGTGTGTGTCTGTGTGTGTGGTGGTAAAGACTGCATTGACTCACAGGTGTGTGTGTGTGTGTGTGTGTTGGCAAAGACTGCATTGACTCAGGTGTGTGTGTGTGTGCCTGTATGGGCTTTGCATTGAGTCACAGTGAGGTGTTTATGTGTGTGTGTGTGTGTGTGCTGCTACAGACTAAGCATTGAGTGATAAGTGAGCCGTGATTTTATGCTGGTACAGGCTCCGCAATGAGTCACAGAGCCGTGTGGGTGGCGTGTGTGTCTGTGTGTGTGCTGGTACAGGCTGAGCACCGAGTCACACTTAGCTGCGTATAGGTGTGTATGTATGCTGGTATGGACTTTGCATTGAGTCACTGGGGTGTGTGTGTGTTTCTGTATGTGCTGGTATAGGCTTAGAATTGAGTCACAGTGTGCCGTGTGTGTGTGGGGTGGGGGCTACTATGGTCTGAGCATAGAGTCACAGTGAGGTGTGTTGTGTGTGTGTATATGTGCTGGTATGGACAGCACATTGAGTCACAAAGAGGCATGCGTATGTGTGCGTATGTGTGTGTGTGTATGTGGTGGTGTAGAGTGTGCGTTGAGTCACAGTATGGTGTGTGTGTGCTGGTAGAGGCTGCACACTGAATCACAGGTGTGTGTGTGGGGGGCTGGTATGGGCTTTCCATTGAGTCACTGAGGTGTCTGTGTGTGTCTGTGTGTGTGATGGTATAGGTGGTTCACTAAGTCACAGTGAGCCATGTATGAGTGTGTGTTTGTGTGTGTGTGTGTTCTGGCATAGGCTGAGCATTGAGTCACAGTGCACCGTGTGTTGTGTGTGTGGGTTGTACAGTCTGAGCATTGACTGACAGATGTGTTGTGTGTGTGTATGTGCTGGTATGGACGGTGCATTCAGTCACAATGAGCCGTGCGTGTGTGTGTGTCTTTGTGATGGTGTAGAGTGTGCACTGAGTCACAGTATGGTGTGTATATGTGTGCTGCTATAGGCTTAGCATTGAATCACAGGTGTGGGAGTGTGTGTGCTGCTATGGGCTTTGTATTGACTCACTGAGGTGTGTGTGTGTGTGTGTGTGTGGTGCTACAGACTGTGCATTGAGTCATGTGAGCCTTGCGTGTGTACATCTGAGTGCTGATATAGGCTGTGAACTGAGTCACAGTGAGTTACGTGTGTCTGTGTGTGTGCTCGTACAGACTGTGCATTGAGTCACAGCATGTGTGTGTGTGTGTACTGCTATAGGCTGTGCATTGAGTCAATGAGGTGTGTGTGTGTGTGCTGGTATAGGCTGAGCATTGAATCACGGGTGTGTCTGCACTGGTATGGGTGGACCACTGAATCAATTAAGTGTGTGTATGTGTGCATGTGTGCTCGTATGGGCTTTGCATTGAGTCACTGAGGTGTATGTGTGTGTGGGGGGGGGCTAGTATAGTCTGATCATTGAGTCACAGTGAGGTGTGTTGTGTGTGTGTATGTGCTGGTATGGACTCTCTTGAGCCACAATTAGCCATGTGTGTGTGTGTGTACGTAGTGGTCTAGGGTGTGCATTGAGTCACAGCTGTGTGTGTGTGTGTATGTGTGTGCTGGTTTAGGCTGAGCATTGAATCACAGGTGTGTGTATGTGTTTGTGTGTGCTGGTATGGGCTTTGCATTGAGTCACTGAGGTGTATGTGTGAGTGTGTGTGTGGTGCTACAGACTGTTCACTAGGTCACAGCCTTGTGTGTGTGTGTCTGTGTGATGATATAGCCTGTGCACTGAGTCACAGTGAGTTATGTGTGTGTGTGTGTGCTGGTAGAGACTGTGCATTGAGTCACAGTGAGTATGTGTGTGTGTTTTTGTGTGGTGCTACAGACTGTGCATTGAGTCACAGTGAGCCTTGTGTTTGAGTGCTGATATAGGCTGTGAACTGAGTCACAATGAGTTATGTGTGTCTATGTGTGCTGGTATTGACTGTGCATGGAGTCACAATGAGTTTTGTGTGTGTGTGTGTGCTCCTATAGACTGCATTGAGTCATAGGGAGCATGTGTGTGTGTGTGGGCTGCTATAGGCTGAGCATTCAGTCACAGTGTGCCGTGTGTGTGTGTTGTGTGTGGGGGTAGTACAGTCTGAGCATTGAGTTACAGTGAGATGTGGTGTGTGTGTGTGTGTGTGTGCTGGTATGAAATGTACATTGAGTCACATTAAGCCTTGCGTGTGTGTGTGGGTTTGTGTGTGTGTGTGTGCTGGTAGAGGCTGAGCATTGAATCAGAGGTGTGTGTGTGTTTATGTGTGTCTGTGTGCGCTGGAATGGGCTTTGCATTGAGTCACTGAGTTGTGTGTGGGGGGGCTACAGACTGTGCATTGAGTCACAGTGCATTGAGTCATTGTGCATTGAGGCACAATGAGTTGTGTGTGTGTGCTTGTATACACTGTGCATTGACTCTCAGCATGTGTGTGTGTGTGTGTGTGAGTGCTGATATAGGCTGTGAACTGAGTCACAGTGAGTTATGTGTGTCTGTGTGTGTGTGCTGGTATTGACTGTGCATTGAGTCACAGTGAGCATGTGTGTGTGTGTGTGTGTGCTGCTATAGGCTGTGCATTGAGTCACAGTGAGCCGTGTGTGTGCGGGTGCTGGTATATGCTCTGCACTGAGTTACAGTGAGTCATGTGTTTCTGTGTCTGTGCTGGTATAATCTGAGCATTGAGTCACAGTTCAGTGTGTGTATACGTGTGTGTGTGCTGGTATGGGCTTTGCATTGAGTCCCTGAGGGGTGTGTGTGTGTGTGTTGTGAAGATATAGGCTGTGCATTCATTCATAGTGAGCCATGTGTGTCTGGGACTGGGGGCAGGCATACGGTGCACTGAGTCACAGTGAGCCATGTGTTTGTGTGTGTATGTGTGTGAGTGTGCTGGTATAATCAGATCATTGAGTCACAGTGAGGTGTGCTGTGTGCGTGTATTTGCTTTTATGGACAGCGCATTGAGTCTCATTGAGCTGTGCATATCTGTGTGTGTGTGTGTTTGTATTTCATGGTGTGGAATGTGCGTGAGTTACTGTAAGGTGAGTGTGTTTGTGTGTGCTGGTACAGGCTGAGCACTGAGTCACATTTAGGTGTGTGTGTGGGTGTGGGTAATGGGCTTTGCATTGAGTCACTGAAGCCTGTATGTGTGTCTGTGTGGTGCTATAGACTGTTCATTGAGTCAAATTGAGACGTGTGTATGCGTGTGTACTGGTATAGGCTGTGCATTGCGTCACAGTGAGCTCTGTGTTTGTGTATGTGTGTGCAGTATACGCTGTGCATTCACTCACAGTGAGGTTTGTGTGTGTAGTGGTTTGGGCTGTGCATTGTGTCACAGTGAGCCATGTATGTCCATGTGCGTGTTTCTGTGCTGCTTTAGGCAGTGCATTGAGTCACAGTGAGCCATGTGTGTATGTGTGTGTGTGTAATGATATAAGCTGGGCATTGAGTCACAGTGAGCCATGTGTGTGGGAGTCGGGGAAGGTGTACACTGTGCACTGAGTCACAGTGAGCCGTGTGTTTGTGTGTGTGTGTGTGTGTGTGATGGTATAACTGCTTCATTGAGTCACAGTGAGCCATGTATGAGTGCATGTTTGTGTGTGTGTGTGTTCTGGTACAGCCTGAGCTTTCAGTCATAGTGCGCCGTGTGTGTGTGTGTTGTGTGTGTTGGTAGTACAGTCTGAGCATTGAGTTACAGTGAGATGTGTTGTGTGTATCTGTGCTGGTATGAAATGTACATTGAATCACAAGGAGCCAAGCATGTGTGTGTGTGTGTTTGTGTGTGTGCTGGTAGAGGCTGAGCACTGAATCACGTTTAGGTGTGTATGTGTGTGTGTGCGCGCTGGTATGGGCTTTTCATTGAGTCACTGATGTGTGTGTGGGCGGGCTACAGACTGTGCACTGAGTCACAGTGAGTTATGTGTATCTGTGTGTGCTGGTATTGACTGGGCACTGAGTCACAATGAGCTGTGTGTGTGTGCTCGTATAGACTGTGCATTGAGTCACAGTCAGCATGTGTGTGTGTGTGTGTGTGCTGGTATGGGATTGCATTGAGTCACTGAGGTGTGTGTGTGTGTGGTGCTACAGACTATGCATTCAGTCACAGTGAGCCTTGCGTGTGTGTGTCTGAGTGCTGCTATAGGCTGTGAACTGAGTCACAGTGAGTTATGTGTGTCTGTGTGTGTGCTGGTATTGACTGTGCATTGAGTCACAATGAGTTATGTGTATGTATGCTCGTATAGACTGTGCAATGAGTCACAGTCAGCAGGTGTGTGTGTGTGTGTGTGCTGGTATGGGCTTTGCATTGAGTCACTGAGGTGTATGTGTGTGTGTGTGTGGTGCTACAGACTGTGCATTGTGTCACAGTGAGCCTTGCGTGTGTGTTTCAGTGGTGATATAGGCTGTGAACTGAGTCACAATGAGTTGTGTGTGTGTGTGTGTGTGCTGGTATTGACTGTGCGCTCAGTCACAATGAGTTGTGTGTGCTTGTATAGACGGCGCATTGAGTCACAGTCAGCATGTGTGTGTGTGTGTGCTGCTACAAGATGTGCATTGAGTCACAATGAGGTGTGTGTGTATGTGTGTGTGTTGGTATAGGCTGAGCATTGAATCACAGTTCGGGGTGTGTGTGTGTGCACTGGTATGGGTGGAGCATTGAATCAGGTGTGTGTATGTGTGCATGTGTGCTCGTATGGGCTTTGCATTGAGTCAGTGAGGTGTATGTGTGTGTGGGGGGGGGCTATTACAGTCTGAGCACTGAGTCACAGTGAGGAGTGTCTGTGTGTGTGTCCTGCTATAGGCTGTGCATTGTATCACAGTGAACCTTGTGTGTGTATGTGTGTTTGCGTATGCATGTGTGTGTGTGACGATACAGGCTAAGCATTGAGCCACGGAGGTGTGTATGTGTGTGTGTTGATACAAACTGTGCATTGAGTCACAGTGAGCCATGTGTGTGTGTGTGTAGGTAAGGATGGTGCATTGAGTCACAGTGAGCCATGTTTGCATGCTGGTATAGGTGTTGCATTTTGTCACAGTGAGCGGTGTGTGTGTGTGTGTGTGTGTGTGTGCTGCAATAGGCTGTGCATTGAGTCACAGTAAAGTGTGTTTTTGTGTGTATGTGCTGGTATAGGCTGTGCTTTGTGTCACAGTGACGTGTGTCTGTGTGTGTGTCCTGCTATAGGCTGTGCATTGTATCACAGTGAACCTTGTGTGTGTATGTGTGTTTGTGTATGCATGTGTGTGTGTGACGATACAGGCTGAGCATTGAGTCACGGAGGTGTGTATGTGTGTGTGTTGATACAAACTGTGCATTGAGTCACAGTGAGCCGTGTGTTTGTGTATGTGTGTGTCTGTGTGTGTGGACTGGTATTTGCCGTGCGTTGAGTCACAATGAGACGTGTTGGGGGGTGTGGAATAGTCTGAGCACTGAGTCACAGATGGGTGGTGTGTATTTACTGGTATGGACGCTGCATTCAGTCACAATGAGCCGTGCGTGTGTGTGTGTCTTTGTGATGGTTCAGAGAGTGCACTGAGTCACAGTATGGTGTGTATATGTGTGTTGGTATAGGCTGACCATTGAAACACAGTAAGGTGTGTGTGTGTGTGTGTCTGTGTGTATGAGTGTGCTGGTATGGGCTTTGCATTGACTCACTGAGGTGTATGTGTGTGTTTGTGTGTGTGGTGCTACACACAGTGCACTGAGTCACAGTGAGCCTTGTGTGTGTGTGTCTGCGTGCTGATATAGCCTGTGCACTGTGTCACAGTGAGTTCTGTGTGTGTGCTGGTATAGAGTGTGCATTGGGTCACAATGAGTTGTGTGTGTGTGTGCTCGTATAGACTGTGCATTATTCACAGTGAGCATGTGTGTTTGTGTGTGTCCACGCTGGTATAGGTTGTGCAGTGAGTCACAGTGAGGGGTGTTTGTGTGTGTGTGTGTGAGTGTGCTCATATAATCAGATCATTGAGTCACAGTGAGGTGTGTGCTGTGTGTGTATGTGCTCGTATGGACAGTGCATTGAGTCAGAGTGAGCCGTGAATGTGTGTGTGTTTGTATTTTGTATTTCATGGTGTGGAATGTGCATGAGTTACCTTAAGATGTGTGTGTTTGTGTGCGCAGGTATGGGCTGAGCATTGAGTCACACTTAGGTGTGTGTGTGTGTGTGCCGGTAGGGGCTTTGCATTGAGTCACTGAGGCCTGTATGTGTGTTTGTGTGGTGCTACAGAGCGTTCGTTGAGTCACAGTGAGCTGTGTGTGTGTGTGTGTGTGCAGGTATACGCCGTGCATTCAGTCACAGTGAGGCTTGTGTGTGTACTGGTATGGACTGCATTGTGTCGCACTGAGCCATGTATGTCCATGTGTGTGTTTGTGTGCTGCTATAGGCAGTGCATTGAGTCACAGAGAGCCATGTGTGTGTGTCTGTGCTGGTATAGGCTGTGCACTGAGTCACAGTGAGCCTGCTGTTTGTGGTAGTACAGGCTGTGCATTGAGTCTGTGAGCTACGTATGTGTGTGTGTGTATTTGTGTTCCGGTAGAGACTGGGCACTGAGTCACAGTTAGCCATGTGTGTTTGTGTGTCTGTTTGTCTTGGTATCGGTGGTTCACTGAGTCACAGTGAACCATGTATGAGTGCGTGTTTGTGTGTGTCTGTGTTCTGGTATAGGCTGAGCATTGAGTCACAGTATGCCGTGTGTGTGTGTGCTGGTAGAGTCTGAGAATTGAGTCACAGTGAGGTGCGTGTGCATGTGTGTATGTGCTGGTATGGATGGTGCACTGAATCACAGAGCTGTGCATGCGTGTGTGTGCATGTGCTGGTACAGACTGTGCACTGAGTCACAGCTGTGTGTGTGTGTGTGCATGCTGGTATAGGCTGTGCATTGAGTCACAGTGAGGTGTGTGTGTGGGGGGGGTGCATGTGCTAGTATAGGCTTTGCATTGAGTCACTGAGCTGTGTGTGTGTGTGTGTGTGTAGGTATACGCTGTGTATTGACTCAGTGAGCCATGTGTGCTTGTGTGTGTATGTGTGCTACCATAGACTGTGCATTGATTCACAGCTGTGTGTGTGTGTGTGTGTGTGAGCGCTGGTATAGGCTGTGCAGTGAGTCACAGAGGGGTGTTTGTGAGTGTGTGCGTGTGCTGGTATAGGCTTTGAGTCACATTGAGCCGCATGTGTGTGTGATGGTATAGGTGGTTCACTGAGTCACAGTGAGCCATGTATGAGTGCCTGTTTGTGTGTGTGTGTGTGTTCTGGTATAGGCTGAGCATTGAGTCACTGTGCACCGTGTGTGTGTATGTTGTGTGTGTGGGTAGTACAGTCTGAGCATTGAGTTACAGTGAGGTGTGTGTGTGTTTGTGCTGGTATAAAATGTACATTGAGTCACAATGAGCCATGCGTGTGTGTGTGTGTGTGCTGGTAGACGCTGAGCATTGAATCAGGTTGTGTGTGTGAAGACATAAGCTGTGCATTCTGTCACAGTGAGCCGTGTGTTTGTGTGTGTGAGTGTGCTGGTATGGGGTTTGCATTGAGTCACTGAGGTGTCTGTGTGTGTTTCTGTATTGCTGGTATAGGCAGAGCATTGAGTCACAGTGCGTCGTGGTTAGGTGTGTGTGTGGTGAGGGGTGGCTGGTAGAGTCTGAGCATTGAGTCACAGTGAGTGGTGCATGTGTGTGTGTGTGTTTGTAGTTCATGTTGTGGAATGTGCATGAGTTACTGTAAGGTGTGTGTGTGTGTGCTGGTACAGGCTGAACACTGAGTCACACGTGTGTGTGTGTGTGCTGGTATGGGCTTTGCAGAGTCACTGAGGCCTGTATGTGTGTTTGTGTGGTGCTAAAGACTATTCATTGAGTCAAATTGAGACACGTGTGTGTGTGTGTGTACTGCTATAGGCTGTGCATTGAGTCACAGTGAGCTGTGCCTGTGTGTGTGTGTGTGTGATGGTATAGAATGTGCATCGAGTCACAGTGAGCTGTGTGTGTGTGTGCAGGTATACGCCATGCATTCAGTCACAGTGAGGCTTGTGTGTGTACTGGTATGGACTGCATTGTGTCACAGTGAGCCATGTATGTCTGTGTGTGTTTGTGTGCTGCTTTCGGCAGTGCATTGAGTCACAGTGAGCCGTGTGTGTGTGTGTCTGTATGTGTGTGATGGTGTAGACGGTTCATTGATTCACAGTGAGCCATGTGTGAATGCATGTTTCTGTGTGTCTGTGCTGGTATACAATGTGAATTTAGTTACAGTAAGGTGCCTGTGTGTGTGTGTATGTGTTGGTATGGACTGTGCATTGATTAACAGTGAGCCGTGCCTGTGTGTCTTTGTGTGTGTATGTGATGGTATAGGCTGTGCATTGAGTCACATTGAGCCATGCGTGTGTGTCTGTGTGTGTGGTGGTAAAGACTGCATTGACTCACAGGTGTGTGTGTGTGTGTGTGTGTTGGCAAAGACTGCATTGACTCAGGTGTGTGTGTGTGTGCCTGTATGGGCTTTGCATTGAGTCACAGTGAGGTGTTTATGTGTGTGTGTGTGTGTGTGCTGCTACAGACTAAGCATTGAGTGATAAGTGAGCCGTGATTTTATGCTGGTACAGGCTCCGCAATGAGTCACAGAGCCGTGTGGGTGGCGTGTGTGTCTGTGTGTGTGCTGGTACAGGCTGAGCACCGAGTCACACTTAGCTGCGTATAGGTGTGTATGTATGCTGGTATGGACTTTGCATTGAGTCACTGGGGTGTGTGTGTGTTTCTGTATGTGCTGGTATAGGCTTAGAATTGAGTCACAGTGTGCCGTGTGTGTGTGGGGTGGGGGCTACTATGGTCTGAGCATAGAGTCACAGTGAGGTGTGTTGTGTGTGTGTATATGTGCTGGTATGGACAGCACATTGAGTCACAAAGAGGCATGCGTATGTGTGCGTATGTGTGTGTGTGTATGTGGTGGTGTAGAGTGTGCGTTGAGTCACAGTATGGTGTGTGTGTGCTGGTAGAGGCTGCACACTGAATCACAGGTGTGTGTGTGGGGGGCTGGTATGGGCTTTCCATTGAGTCACTGAGGTGTCTGTGTGTGTCTGTGTGTGTGATGGTATAGGTGGTTCACTAAGTCACAGTGAGCCATGTATGAGTGTGTGTTTGTGTGTGTGTGTGTTCTGGCATAGGCTGAGCATTGAGTCACAGTGCACCGTGTGTTGTGTGTGTGGGTTGTACAGTCTGAGCATTGACTGACAGATGTGTTGTGTGTGTGTATGTGCTGGTATGGACGGTGCATTCAGTCACAATGAGCCGTGCGTGTGTGTGTGTCTTTGTGATGGTGTAGAGTGTGCACTGAGTCACAGTATGGTGTGTATATGTGTGCTGCTATAGGCTTAGCATTGAATCACAGGTGTGGGAGTGTGTGTGCTGCTATGGGCTTTGTATTGACTCACTGAGGTGTGTGTGTGTGTGTGTGTGTGTGGTGCTACAGACTGTGCATTGAGTCATGTGAGCCTTGCGTGTGTACATCTGAGTGCTGATATAGGCTGTGAACTGAGTCACAGTGAGTTACGTGTGTCTGTGTGTGTGCTCGTACAGACTGTGCATTGAGTCACAGCATGTGTGTGTGTGTGTACTGCTATAGGCTGTGCATTGAGTCAATGAGGTGTGTGTGTGTGTGCTGGTATAGGCTGAGCATTGAATCACGGGTGTGTCTGCACTGGTATGGGTGGACCACTGAATCAATTAAGTGTGTGTATGTGTGCATGTGTGCTCGTATGGGCTTTGCATTGAGTCACTGAGGTGTATGTGTGTGTGTGGGGGGGCTAGTATAGTCTGATCATTGAGTCACAGTGAGGTGTGTTGTGTGTGTGTATGTGCTGGTATGGACTCTCTTGAGCCACAATTAGCCATGTGTGTGTGTGTGTACGTAGTGGTCTAGGGTGTGCATTGAGTCACAGCTGTGTGTGTGTGTGTATGTGTGTGCTGGTTTAGGCTGAGCATTGAATCACAGGTGTGTGTATGTGTTTGTGTGTGCTGGTATGGGCTTTGCATTGAGTCACTGAGGTGTATGTGTGAGTGTGTGTGTGGTGCTACAGACTGTTCACTAGGTCACAGCCTTGTGTGTGTGTGTCTGTGTGATGATATAGCCTGTGCACTGAGTCACAGTGAGTTATGTGTGTGTGTGTGTGCTGGTAGAGACTGTGCATTGAGTCACAGTGAGTATGTGTGTGTGTTTTTGTGTGGTGCTACAGACTGTGCATTGAGTCACAGTGAGCCTTGTGTTTGAGTGCTGATATAGGCTGTGAACTGAGTCACAATGAGTTATGTGTGTCTATGTGTGCTGGTATTGACTGTGCATGGAGTCACAATGAGTTTTGTGTGTGTGTGTGTGCTCCTATAGACTGCATTGAGTCATAGGGAGCATGTGTGTGTGTGTGGGCTGCTATAGGCTGAGCATTCAGTCACAGTGTGCCGTGTGTGTGTGTTGTGTGTGGGGGTAGTACAGTCTGAGCATTGAGTTACAGTGAGATGTGGTGTGTGTGTGTGTGTGTGTGCTGGTATGAAATGTACATTGAGTCACATTAAGCCTTGCGTGTGTGTGTGGGTTTGTGTGTGTGTGTGTGCTGGTAGAGGCTGAGCATTGAATCAGAGGTGTGTGTGTGTTTATGTGTGTCTGTGTGCGCTGGAATGGGCTTTGCATTGAGTCACTGAGTTGTGTGTGGGGGGGCTACAGACTGTGCATTGAGTCACAGTGCATTGAGTCATTGTGCATTGAGGCACAATGAGTTGTGTGTGTGTGCTTGTATACACTGTGCATTGACTCTCAGCATGTGTGTGTGTGTGTGTGTGAGTGCTGATATAGGCTGTGAACTGAGTCACAGTGAGTTATGTGTGTCTGTGTGTGTGTGCTGGTATTGACTGTGCATTGAGTCACAGTGAGCATGTGTGTGTGTGTGTGTGTGCTGCTATAGGCTGTGCATTGAGTCACAGTGAGCCGTGTGTGTGCGGGTGCTGGTATATGCTCTGCACTGAGTTACAGTGAGTCATGTGTTTCTGTGTCTGTGCTGGTATAATCTGAGCATTGAGTCACAGTTCAGTGTGTGTATACGTGTGTGTGTGCTGGTATGGGCTTTGCATTGAGTCCCTGAGGGGTGTGTGTGTGTGTGTTGTGAAGATATAGGCTGTGCATTCATTCATAGTGAGCCATGTGTGTCTGGGACTGGGGGCAGGCATACGGTGCACTGAGTCACAGTGAGCCATGTGTTTGTGTGTGTATGTGTGTGAGTGTGCTGGTATAATCAGATCATTGAGTCACAGTGAGGTGTGCTGTGTGCGTGTATTTGCTTTTATGGACAGCGCATTGAGTCTCATTGAGCTGTGCATATCTGTGTGTGTGTGTGTTTGTATTTCATGGTGTGGAATGTGCGTGAGTTACTGTAAGGTGAGTGTGTTTGTGTGTGCTGGTACAGGCTGAGCACTGAGTCACATTTAGGTGTGTGTGTGGGTGTGGGTAATGGGCTTTGCATTGAGTCACTGAAGCCTGTATGTGTGTCTGTGTGGTGCTATAGACTGTTCATTGAGTCAAATTGAGACGTGTGTATGCGTGTGTACTGGTATAGGCTGTGCATTGCGTCACAGTGAGCTCTGTGTTTGTGTATGTGTGTGCAGTATACGCTGTGCATTCACTCACAGTGAGGTTTGTGTGTGTAGTGGTTTGGGCTGTGCATTGTGTCACAGTGAGCCATGTATGTCCATGTGCGTGTTTCTGTGCTGCTTTAGGCAGTGCATTGAGTCACAGTGAGCCATGTGTGTATGTGTGTGTGTGTAATGATATAAGCTGGGCATTGAGTCACAGTGAGCCATGTGTGTGGGAGTCGGGGAAGGTGTACACTGTGCACTGAGTCACAGTGAGCCATGTGTTTGTGTGTGTGTGTGTGTGTGTGTGATGGTATAACTGGTTCATTGAGTCACAGTGAGCCATGTATGAGTGCGTGTTTGTGTGTGTGTGTGTTCTGGTACAGCCTGAGCTTTCAGTCATAGTGCGCCGTGTGTGTGTGTGTTGTGTGTGTTGGTAGTACAGTCTGAGCATTGAGTTACAGTGAGATGTGTTGTGTGTATCTGTGCTGGTATGAAATGTACATTGAATCACAAGGAGCCAAGCATGTGTGTGTGTGTGTTTGTGTGTGTGCTGGTAGAGGCTGAGCACTGAATCACGTTTAGGTGTGTATGTGTGTGTGTGCGCGCTGGTATGGGCTTTTCATTGAGTCACTGATGTGTGTGTGGGCGGGCTACAGACTGTGCACTGAGTCACAGTGAGTTATGTGTATCTGTGTGTGCTGGTATTGACTGGGCACTGAGTCACAATGAGCTGTGTGTGTGTGCTCGTATAGACTGTGCATTGAGTCACAGTCAGCATGTGTGTGTGTGTGTGTGTGCTGGTATGGGATTGCATTGAGTCACTGAGGTGTGTGTGTGTGTGGTGCTACAGACTATGCATTCAGTCACAGTGAGCCTTGCGTGTGTGTGTCTGAGTGCTGCTATAGGCTGTGAACTGAGTCACAGTGAGTTATGTGTGTCTGTGTGTGTGCTGGTATTGACTGTGCATTGAGTCACAATGAGTTATGTGTATGTATGCTCGTATAGACTGTGCAATGAGTCACAGTCAGCAGGTGTGTGTGTGTGTGTGTGCTGGTATGGGCTTTGCATTGAGTCACTGAGGTGTATGTGTGTGTGTGTGTGGTGCTACAGACTGTGCATTGTGTCACAGTGAGCCTTGCGTGTGTGTTTCAGTGGTGATATAGGCTGTGAACTGAGTCACAATGAGTTGTGTGTGTGTGTGTGTGTGCTGGTATTGACTGTGCGCTCAGTCACAATGAGTTGTGTGTGCTTGTATAGACGGCGCATTGAGTCACAGTCAGCATGTGTGTGTGTGTGTGCTGCTACAAGATGTGCATTGAGTCACAATGAGGTGTGTGTGTATGTGTGTGTGTTGGTATAGGCTGAGCATTGAATCACAGTTCGGGGTGTGTGTGTGTGCACTGGTATGGGTGGAGCATTGAATCAGGTGTGTGTATGTGTGCATGTGTGCTCGTATGGGCTTTGCATTGAGTCAGTGAGGTGTATGTGTGTGTGTGTGGGGGGGCTATTACAGTCTGAGCACTGAGTCACAGTGAGGAGTGTCTGTGTGTGTGTCCTGCTATAGGCTGTGCATTGTATCACAGTGAACCTTGTGTGTGTATGTGTGTTTGCGTATGCATGTGTGTGTGTGACGATACAGGCTAAGCATTGAGCCACGGAGGTGTGTATGTGTGTGTGTTGATACAAACTGTGCATTGAGTCACAGTGAGCCATGTGTGTGTGTGTGTAGGTAAGGATGGTGCATTGAGTCACAGTGAGCCATGTTTGCATGCTGGTATAGGTGTTGCATTTTGTCACAGTGAGCGGTGTGTGTGTGTGTGTGTGTGTGTGCTGCAATAGGCTGTGCATTGAGTCACAGTAAAGTGTGTTTTTGTGTGTATGTGCTGGTATAGGCTGTGCTTTGTGTCACAGTGACGTGTGTCTGTGTGTGTGTCCTGCTATAGGCTGTGCATTGTATCACAGTGAACCTTGTGTGTGTATGTGTGTTTGTGTATGCATGTGTGTGTGTGACGATACAGGCTGAGCATTGAGTCACGGAGGTGTGTATGTGTGTGTGTTGATACAAACTGTGCATTGAGTCACAGTGAGCCGTGTGTTTGTGTATGTGTGTGTCTGTGTGTGTGGACTGGTATTTGCCGTGCGTTGAGTCACAATGAGACGTGTTGGGGGGTGTGGAATAGTCTGAGCACTGAGTCACAGATGGGTGGTGTGTATTTACTGGTATGGACGCTGCATTCAGTCACAATGAGCCGTGCGTGTGTGTGTGTCTTTGTGATGGTTCAGAGAGTGCACTGAGTCACAGTATGGTGTGTATATGTGTGTTGGTATAGGCTGACCATTGAAACACAGTAAGGTGTGTGTGTGTGTGTCTGTGTGTATGAGTGTGCTGGTATGGGCTTTGCATTGACTCACTGAGGTGTATGTGTGTGTTTGTGTGTGTGGTGCTACACACAGTGCACTGAGTCACAGTGAGCCTTGTGTGTGTGTGTCTGCGTGCTGATATAGCCTGTGCACTGTGTCACAGTGAGTTCTGTGTGTGTGCTGGTATAGAGTGTGCATTGGGTCACAATGAGTTGTGTGTGTGTGTGCTCGTATAGACTGTGCATTATTCACAGTGAGCATGTGTGTTTGTGTGTGTCCACGCTGGTATAGGTTGTGCAGTGAGTCACAGTGAGGGGTGTTTGTGTGTGTGTGTGTGAGTGTGCTCATATAATCAGATCATTGAGTCACAGTGAGGTGTGTGCTGTGTGTGTATGTGCTCGTATGGACAGTGCATTGAGTCAGAGTGAGCCGTGAATGTGTGTGTGTTTGTATTTTGTATTTCATGGTGTGGAATGTGCATGAGTTACCTTAAGATGTGTGTGTTTGTGTGCGCAGGTATGGGCTGAGCATTGAGTCACACTTAGGTGTGTGTGTGTGTGCCGGTAGGGGCTTTGCATTGAGTCACTGAGGCCTGTATGTGTGTTTGTGTGGTGCTACAGAGCATTCGTTGAGTCACAGTGAGCTGTGTGTGTGTGTGTGTGTGCAGGTATACGCCGTGCATTCAGTCACAGTGAGGCTTGTGTGTGTACTGGTATGGACTGCATTGTGTCGCACTGAGCCATGTATGTCCGTGTGTGTGTTTGTGTGCTGCTATAGGCAGTGCATTGAGTCACAGAGAGCCATGTGTGTGTGTCTGTGCTGGTATAGGCTGTGCACTGAGTCACAGTGAGCCTGCTGTTTGTGGTAGTACAGGCTGTGCATTGAGTCTGTGAGCTACGTATGTGTGTGTGTGTATTTGTGTTCCGGTAGAGACTGGGCACTGAGTCACAGTTAGCCATGTGTGTTTGTGTGTGTGTTTGTCTTGGTATCGGTGGTTCACTGAGTCACAGTGAACCATGTATGAGTGCGTGTTTGTGTGTGTCTGTGTTCTGGTATAGGCTGAGCATTGAGTCACAGTATGCCGTGTGTGTGTGTGCTGGTAGAGTCTGAGAATTGAGTCACAGTGAGGTGCGTGTGCATGTGTGTATGTGCTGGTATGGATGGTGCACTGAATCACAGAGCTGTGCATGCGTGTGTGTGCATGTGCTGGTACAGACTGTGCACTGAGTCACAGCTGTGTGTGTGTGTGTGCATGCTGGTATAGGCTGTGCATTGAGTCACAGTGAGGTGTGTGTGTGGGGGGGGTGCATGTGCTAGTATAGGCTTTGCATTGAGTCACTGAGCTGTGTGTGTGTGTGTGTGTGTAGGTATACGCTGTGTATTGACTCAGTGAGCCATGTGTGCTTGTGTGTGTATGTGTGCTACCATAGACTGTGCATTGATTCACAGCTGTGTGTGTGTGTGTGTGTGTGAGCGCTGGTATAGGCTGTGCAGTGAGTCACAGAGGGGTGTTTGTGAGTGTGTGCGTGTGCTGGTATAGGCTTTGAGTCACATTGAGCCGCATGTGTGTGTGATGGTATAGGTGGTTCACTGAGTCACAGTGAGCCATGTATGAGTGCCTGTTTGTGTGTGTGTGTGTGTTCTGGTATAGGCTGAGCATTGAGTCACTGTGCACCGTGTGTGTGTATGTTGTGTGTGTGGGTAGTACAGTCTGAGCATTGAGTTACAGTGAGGTGTGTGTGTGTTTGTGCTGGTATAAAATGTACATTGAGTCACAATGAGCCATGCGTGTGTGTGTGTGTGTGCTGGTAGACGCTGAGCATTGAATCAGGTTGTGTGTGTGAAGACATAAGCTGTGCATTCTGTCACAGTGAGCCGTGTGTTTGTGTGTGTGAGTGTGCTGGTATGGGGTTTGCATTGAGTCACTGAGGTGTCTGTGTGTGTTTCTGTATTGCTGGTATAGGCAGAGCATTGAGTCACAGTGCGTCGTGGTTAGGTGTGTGTGTGGTGAGGGGTGGCTGGTAGAGTCTGAGCATTGAGTCACAGTGAGTGGTGCATGTGTGTGTGTGTGTTTGTAGTTCATGTTGTGGAATGTGCATGAGTTACTGTAAGGTGTGTGTGTGTGTGCTGGTACAGGCTGAACACTGAGTCACACGTGTGTGTGTGTGTGCTGGTATGGGCTTTGCAGAGTCACTGAGGCCTGTATGTGTGTTTGTGTGGTGCTAAAGACTATTCATTGAGTCAAATTGAGACACGTGTGTGTGTGTGTGTACTGCTATAGGCTGTGCATTGAGTCACAGTGAGCTGTGCCTGTGTGTGTGTGTGTGTGATGGTATAGAATGTGCATTGAGTCACAGTGAGCTGTGTGTGTGTGTGCAGGTATACGCCATGCATTCAGTCACAGTGAGGCTTGTGTGTGTACTGGTATGGACTGCATTGTGTCACAGTGAGCCATGTATGTCTGTGTGTGTTTGTGTGCTGCTTTCGGCAGTGCATTGAGTCACAGTGAGCCGTGTGTGTGTGTGTCTGTATGTGTGTGATGGTGTAGACGGTTCATTGATTCACAGTGAGCCATGTGTGAATGCATGTTTCTGTGTGTCTGTGCTGGTATACAATGTGAATTTAGTTACAGTAAGGTGCCTGTGTGTGTGTGTATGTGTTGGTATGGACTGTGCATTGATTAACAGTGAGCCGTGCCTGTGTGTCTTTGTGTGTGTATGTGATGGTATAGGCTGTGCATTGAGTCACATTGAGCCATGCGTGTGTGTCTGTGTGTGTGGTGGTAAAGACTGCATTGACTCACAGGTGTGTGTGTGTGTGTGTGTGTTGGCAAAGACTGCATTGACTCAGGTGTGTGTGTGTGTGCCTGTATGGGCTTTGCATTGACTCACAGTGAGGTGTTTATGTGTGTGTGTGTGTGTGTGCTGCTACAGACTAAGCATTGAGTGATAAGTGAGCCGTGATTTTATGCTGGTACAGGCTCCGCAATGAGTCACAGAGCCGCGTGGGTGGCGTGTGTGTCTGTGTGTGTGCTGGTACAGGCTGAGCACCGAGTCACACTTAGCTGCGTATATGTGTGTATGTATGCTGGTATGGACTTTGCATTGAGTCACTGGGGTGTGTGTGTGTTTCTGTATGTGCTGGTATAGGCTTAGAATTGAGTCACAGTGTGCCGTGTGTGTGTGGGGTGGGGGCTACTATGGTCTGAGCATAGAGTCACAGTGAGGTGTGTTGTGTGTGTGTATATGTGCTGGTATGGACAGCACATTGAGTCACAAAGAGGCATGCGTATGTGTGCGTATGTGTGTGTGTGTATGTGGTGGTGTAGAGTGTGCGTTGAGTCACAGTATGGTGTGTGTGTGCTGGTAGAGGCTGCACACTGAATCACAGGTGTGTGTGGGGGGGGCTGGTATGGGCTTTCCATTGAGTCACTGAGGTGTCTGTGTGTGTCTGTGTGTGTGATGGTATAGGTGGTTCACTAAGTCACAGTGAGCCATGTATGAGTGTGTGTTTGTGTGTGTGTGTGTTCTGGCATAGGCTGAGCATTGAGTCACAGTGCACCGTGTGTTGTGTGTGTGGGTTGTACAGTCTGAGCATTGACTGACAGATGTGTTGTGTGTGTGTATGTGCTGGTATGGACGGTGCATTCAGTCACAATGAGCCGTGCGTGTGTGTGTGTCTTTGTGATGGTGTAGAGTGTGCACTGAGTCACAGTATGGTGTGTATATGTGTGCTGCTATAGGCTTAGCATTGAATCACAGGTGTGGGAGTGTGTGTGCTGCTATGGGCTTTGTATTGACTCACTGAGGTGTGTGTGTGTGTGTGTGTGTGGTGCTACAGACTGTGCATTGAGTCATGTGAGCCTTGCGTGTGTACATCTGAGTGCTGATATAGGCTGTGAACTGAGTCACAGTGAGTTACGTGTGTCTGTGTGTGTGCTCGTACAGACTGTGCATTGAGTCACAGCATGTGTGTGTGTGTGTACTGCTATAGGCTGTGCATTGAGTCAATGAGGTGTGTGTGTGTGTGCTGGTATAGGCTGAGCATTGAATCACGGGTGTGTCTGCACTGGTATGGGTGGACCACTGAATCAATTAAGTGTGTGTATGTGTGCATGTGTGCTCGTATGGGCTTTGCATTGAGTCACTGAGGTGTATGTGTGTGGGGGGGGGGCTAGTATAGTCTGATCATTGAGTCACAGTGAGGTGTGTTGTGTGTGTGTATGTGCTGGTATGGACTCTCTTGAGCCACAATTAGCCATGTGTGTGTGTGTGTACGTAGTGGTCTAGGGTGTGCATTGAGTCACAGCTGTGTGTGTGTGTGTATGTGTGTGCTGGTTTAGGCTGAGCATTGAATCACAGGTGTGTGTATGTGTTTGTGTGTGCTGGTATGGGCTTTGCATTGAGTCACTGAGGTGTATGTGTGAGTGTGTGTGTGGTGCTACAGACTGTTCACTAGGTCACAGCCTTGTGTGTGTGTGTCTGTGTGATGATATAGCCTGTGCACTGAGTCACAGTGAGTTATGTGTGTGTGTGTGTGCTGGTAGAGACTGTGCATTGAGTCACAGTGAGTATGTGTGTGTGTTTTTGTGTGGTGCTACAGACTGTGCATTGAGTCACAGTGAGCCTTGTGTTTGAGTGCTGATATAGGCTGTGAACTGAGTCACAATGAGTTATGTGTGTCTATGTGTGCTGGTATTGACTGTGCATGGAGTCACAATGAGTTTTGTGTGTGTGTGTGTGCTCCTATAGACTGCATTGAGTCATAGGGAGCATGTGTGTGTGTGTGGGCTGCTATAGGCTGAGCATTCAGTCACAGTGTGCCGTGTGTGTGTGTTGTGTGTGGGGGTAGTACAGTCTGAGCATTGAGTTACAGTGAGATGTGGTGTGTGTGTGTGTGTGTGTGCTGGTATGAAATGTACATTGAGTCACATTAAGCCTTGCGTGTGTGTGTGGGTTTGTGTGTGTGTGTGTGCTGGTAGAGGCTGAGCATTGAATCAGAGGTGTGTGTGTGTTTATGTGTGTCTGTGTGCGCTGGAATGGGCTTTGCATTGAGTCACTGAGTTGTGTGTGGGGGGGCTACAGACTGTGCATTGAGTCACAGTGCATTGAGTCATTGTGCATTGAGGCACAATGAGTTGTGTGTGTGTGCTTGTATACACTGTGCATTGACTCTCAGCATGTGTGTGTGTGTGTGTGAGTGCTGATATAGGCTGTGAACTGAGTCACAGTGAGTTATGTGTGTCTGTGTGTGTGTGCTGGTATTGACTGTGCATTGAGTCACAGTGAGCATGTGTGTGTGTGTGTGTGTGCTGCTATAGGCTGTGCATTGAGTCACAGTGAGCCGTGTGTGTGCGGGTGCTGGTATATGCTCTGCACTGAGTTACAGTGAGTCATGTGTTTCTGTGTCTGTGCTGGTATAATCTGAGCATTGAGTCACAGTTCAGTGTGTGTATACGTGTGTGTGTGCTGGTATGGGCTTTGCATTGAGTCCCTGAGGGGTGTGTGTGTGTGTGTTGTGAAGATATAGGCTGTGCATTCATTCATAGTGAGCCATGTGTGTCTGGGACTGGGGGCAGGCATACGGTGCACTGAGTCACAGTGAGCCATGTGTTTGTGTGTGTATGTGTGTGAGTGTGCTGGTATAATCAGATCATTGAGTCACAGTGAGGTGTGCTGTGTGCGTGTATTTGCTTTTATGGACAGCGCATTGAGTCTCATTGAGCTGTGCATATCTGTGTGTGTGTGTGTTTGTATTTCATGGTGTGGAATGTGCGTGAGTTACTGTAAGGTGAGTGTGTTTGTGTGTGCTGGTACAGGCTGAGCACTGAGTCACATTTAGGTGTGTGTGTGGGTGTGGGTAATGGGCTTTGCATTGAGTCACTGAAGCCTGTATGTGTGTCTGTGTGGTGCTATAGACTGTTCATTGAGTCAAATTGAGACGTGTGTATGCGTGTGTACTGGTATAGGCTGTGCATTGCGTCACAGTGAGCTCTGTGTTTGTGTATGTGTGTGCAGTATACGCTGTGCATTCACTCACAGTGAGGTTTGTGTGTGTAGTGGTTTGGGCTGTGCATTGTGTCACAGTGAGCCATGTATGTCCATGTGCGTGTTTCTGTGCTGCTTTAGGCAGTGCATTGAGTCACAGTGAGCCATGTGTGTATGTGTGTGTGTGTAATGATATAAGCTGGGCATTGAGTCACAGTGAGCCATGTGTGTGGGAGTCGGGGAAGGTGTACACTGTGCACTGAGTCACAGTGAGCCGTGTGTTTGTGTGTGTGTGTGTGTGTGTGTGATGGTATAACTGGTTCATTGAGTCACAGTGAGCCATGTATGAGTGCGTGTTTGTGTGTGTGTGTGTTCTGGTACAGCCTGAGCTTTCAGTCATAGTGCGCCGTGTGTGTGTGTGTTGTGTGTGTTGGTAGTACAGTCTGAGCATTGAGTTACAGTGAGATGTGTTGTGTGTATCTGGGCTGGTATGAAATGTACATTGAATCACAAGGAGCCAAGCATGTGTGTGTGTGTGTTTGTGTGTGTGCTGGTAGAGGCTGAGCACTGAATCACGTTTAGGTGTGTATGTGTGTGTGTGCGCGCTGGTATGGGCTTTTCATTGAGTCACTGATGTGTGTGTGGGCGGGCTACAGACTGTGCACTGAGTCACAGTGAGTTATGTGTATCTGTGTGTGCTGGTATTGACTGGGCACTGAGTCACAATGAGCTGTGTGTGTGTGCTCGTATAGACTGTGCATTGAGTCACAGTCAGCATGTGTGTGTGTGTGTGTGTGCTGGTATGGGATTGCATTGAGTCACTGAGGTGTGTGTGTGTGTGGTGCTACAGACTATGCATTCAGTCACAGTGAGCCTTGCGTGTGTGTGTCTGAGTGCTGCTATAGGCTGTGAACTGAGTCACAGTGAGTTATGTGTGTCTGTGTGTGTGCTGGTATTGACTGTGCATTGAGTCACAATGAGTTATGTGTATGTATGCTCGTATAGACTGTGCAATGAGTCACAGTCAGCAGGTGTGTGTGTGTGTGTGTGTGCTGGTATGGGCTTTGCATTGAGTCACTGAGGTGTATGTGTGTGTGTGTGTGGTGCTACAGACTGTGCATTGAGTCACAGTGAGCCTTGCGTGTGTGTTTGAGTGGTGATATAGGCTGTGAACTGAGTCACAATGAGTTGTGTGTGTGTGTGTGTGTGCTGGTATTGACTGTGCGCTCAGTCACAATGAGTTGTGTGTGCTTGTATAGACGGCGCATTGAGTCACAGTCAGCATGTGTGTGTGTGTGTGCTGCTACAAGATGTGCATTGAGTCACAATGAGGTGTGTGTGTATGTGTGTGTGTTGGTATAGGCTGAGCATTGAATCACAGTTCGGGGTGTGTGTGTGTGCACTGGTATGGGTGGAGCATTGAATCAGGTGTGTGTATGTGTGCATGTGTGCTCGTATGGGCTTTGCATTGAGTCAGTGAGGTGTATGTGTGTGTGTGGGGGGGGGGCTATTACAGTCTGAGCACTGAGTCACAGTGAGGAGTGTCTGTGTGTGTGTCCTGCTATAGGCTGTGCATTGTATCACAGTGAACCTTGTGTGTGTATGTGTGTTTGCGTATGCATGTGTGTGTGTGACGATACAGGCTAAGCATTGAGCCACGGAGGTGTGTATGTGTGTGTGTTGATACAAACTGTGCATTGAGTCACAGTGAGCCATGTGTGTGTGTGTGTGTAGGTAAGGATGGTGCATTGAGTCACAGTGAGCCATGTTTGCATGCTGGTATAGGTGTTGCATTTTGTCACAGTGAGCGGTGTGTGTGTGTGTGTGTGTGTGTGTGCTGCAATAGGCTGTGCATTGAGTCACAGTAAAGTGTGTTTTTGTGTGTATGTGCTGGTATAGGCTGTGCTTTGTGTCACAGTGACGTGTGTCTGTGTGTGTGTCCTGCTATAGGCTGTGCATTGTATCACAGTGAACCTTGTGTGTGTATGTGTGTTTGTGTATGCATGTGTGTGTGTGACGATACAGGCTGAGCATTGAGTCACGGAGGTGTGTATGTGTGTGTGTTGATACAAACTGTGCATTGAGTCACAGTGAGCCGTGTGTTTGTGTATGTGTGTGTCTGTGTGTGTGGACTGGTATTTGCCGTGCGTTGAGTCACAATGAGACGTGTTGGGGGGTGTGGAATAGTCTGAGCACTGAGTCACAGATGGGTGGTGTGTATTTACTGGTATGGACGCTGCATTCAGTCACAATGAGCCGTGCGTGTGTGTGTGTCTTTGTGATGGTTCAGAGAGTGCACTGAGTCACAGTATGGTGTGTATATGTGTGTTGGTATAGGCTGACCATTGAAACACAGTAAGGTGTGTGTGTGTGTGTGTCTGTGTGTATGAGTGTGCTGGTATGGGCTTTGCATTGACTCACTGAGGTGTATGTGTGTGTTTGTGTGTGTGGTGCTACACACAGTGCACTGAGTCACAGTGAGCCTTGTGTGTGTGTGTCTGCGTGCTGATATAGCCTGTGCACTGTGTCACAGTGAGTTCTGTGTGTGTGCTGGTATAGAGTGTGCATTGGGTCACAATGAGTTGTGTGTGTGTGTGCTCGTATAGACTGTGCATTATTCACAGTGAGCATGTGTGTTTGTGTGTGTCCACGCTGGTATAGGTTGTGCAGTGAGTCACAGTGAGGGGTGTTTGTGTGTGTGTGTGTGTGAGTGTGCTCATATAATCAGATCATTGAGTCACAGTGAGGTGTGTGCTGTGTGTGTATGTGCTCGTATGGACAGTGCATTGAGTCAGAGTGAGCCGTGAATGTGTGTGTGTTTGTATTTTGTATTTCATGGTGTGGAATGTGCATGAGTTACCTTAAGATGTGTGTGTTTGTGTGCGCAGGTATGGGCTAAGCATTGAGTCACACTTACGTGTGTGTGTGTGTGTGCCGGTAGGGGCTTTGCATTGAGTCACTGAGGCCTGTATGTGTGTTTGTGTGGTGCTACAGAGCGTTCGTTGAGTCACAGTGAGCTGTGTGTGTGTGTGTGTGTGCAGGTATACGCCGTGCATTCAGTCACAGTGAGGCTTGTGTGTGTACTGGTATGGACTGCATTGTGTCGCACTGAGCCATGTATGTCCATGTGTGTGTTTGTGTGCTGCTATAGGCAGTGCATTGAGTCACAGAGAGCCATGTGTGTGTGTCTGTGCTGGTATAGGCTGTGCACTGAGTCACAGTGAGCCTGCTGTTTGTGGTAGTACAGGCTGTGCATTGAGTCTGTGAGCTACGTATGTGTGTGTGTGTATTTGTGTTCCGGTAGAGACTGGGCACTGAGTCACAGTTAGCCATGTGTGTGTGTCTGTTTGTCTTGGTATCGGTGGTTCACTGAGTCACAGTGAACCATGTATGAGTGCGTGTTTGTGTGTGTCTGTGTTCTGGTATAGGCTGAGCATTGAGTCACAGTATGCCGTGTGTGTGTGTGCTGGTAGAGTCTGAGAATTGAGTCACAGTGAGGTGCGTGTGCATGTGTGTATGTGCTGGTATGGATGGTGCACTGAATCACAGAGCTGTGCATGCGTGTGTGTGCATGTGCTGGTACAGACTGTGCACTGAGTCACAGCTGTGTGTGTGTGTGTGCATGCTGGTATAGGCTGTGCATTGAGTCACAGTGAGGTGTGTGTGTGGGGGGGGTGCATGTGCTAGTATAGGCTTTGCATTGAGTCACTGAGCTGTGTGTGTGTGTGTGTGTGTAGGTATACGCTGTGTATTGACTCAGTGAGCCATGTGTGCTTGTGTGTGTATGTGTGCTACCATAGACTGTGCATTGATTCACAGCTGTGTGTGTGTGTGTGTGTGTGAGCGCTGGTATAGGCTGTGCAGTGAGTCACAGAGGGGTGTTTGTGAGTGTGTGCGTGTGCTGGTATAGGCTTTGAGTCACATTGAGCCGCATGTGTGTGTGATGGTATAGGTGGTTCACTGAGTCACAGTGAGCCATGTATGAGTGCCTGTTTGTGTGTGTGTGTGTGTTCTGGTATAGGCTGAGCATTGAGTCACTGTGCACCGTGTGTGTGTATGTTGTGTGTGTGGGTAGTACAGTCTGAGCATTGAGTTACAGTGAGGTGTGTGTGTGTTTGTGCTGGTATAAAATGTACATTGAGTCACAATGAGCCATGCGTGTGTGTGTGTGTGTGCTGGTAGACGCTGAGCATTGAATCAGGTTGTGTGTGTGAAGACATAAGCTGTGCATTCTGTCACAGTGAGCCGTGTGTTTGTGTGTGTGAGTGTGCTGGTATGGGCTTTGCATTGAGTCACTGAGGTGTCTGTGTGTGTTTCTGTATTGCTGGTATAGGCAGAGCATTGAGTCACAGTGCGTCGTGGTTAGGTGTGTGTGTGGTGAGGGGTGGCTGGTAGAGTCTGAGCATTGAGTCACAGTGAGTGGTGCATGTGTGTGTGTGTGTTTGTAGTTCATGTTGTGGAATGTGCATGAGTTACTGTAAGGTGTGTGTGTGTGTGCTGGTACAGGCTGAACACTGAGTCACACGTGTGTGTGTGTGTGCTGGTATGGGCTTTGCAGAGTCACTGAGGCCTGTATGTGTGTTTGTGTGGTGCTAAAGACTATTCATTGAGTCAAATTGAGACACGTGTGTGTGTGTGTGTACTGCTATAGGCTGTGCATTGAGTCACAGTGAGCTGTGCCTGTGTGTGTGTGTGTGTGTGATGGTATAGAATGTGCATTGAGTCACAGTGAGCTGTGTGTGTGTGTGCAGGTATACGCCATGCATTCAGTCACAGTGAGGCTTGTGTGTGTACTGGTATGGACTGCATTGTGTCACAGTGAGCCATGTATGTCTGTGTGTGTTTGTGTGCTGCTTTCGGCAGTGCATTGAGTCACAGTGAGCCGTGTGTGTGTGTGTCTGTATGTGTGTGATGGTGTAGACGGTTCATTGATTCACAGTGAGCCATGTGTGAATGCATGTTTCTGTGTGTCTGTGCTGGTATACAATGTGAATTTAGTTACAGTAAGGTGCCTGTGTGTGTGTGTATGTGTTGGTATGGACTGTGCATTGATTAACAGTGAGCCGTGCCTGTGTGTCTTTGTGTGTGTATGTGATGGTATAGGCTGTGCATTGAGTCACATTGAGCCATGCGTGTGTGTCTGTGTGTGTGGTGGTAAAGACTGCATTGACTCACAGGTGTGTGTGTGTGTGTGTGTGTTGGCAAAGACTGCATTGACTCAGGTGTGTGTGTGTGTGCCTGTATGGGCTTTGCATTGACTCACAGTGAGGTGTTTATGTGTGTGTGTGTGTGTGTGCTGCTACAGACTAAGCATTGAGTGATAAGTGAGCCGTGATTTTATGCTGGTACAGGCTCCGCAATGAGTCACAGAGCCATGTGGGTGGCGTGTGTGTCTGTGTGTGTGCTGGTACAGGCTGAGCACCGAGTCACACTTAGCTGCGTATATGTGTGTATGTATGCTGGTATGGACTTTGCATTGAGTCACTGGGGTGTGTGTGTGTTTCTGTATGTGCTGGTATAGGCTTAGAATTGAGTCACAGTGTGCCGTGTGTGTGTGGGGTGGGGGCTACTATGGTCTGAGCATAGAGTCACAGTGAGGTGTGTTGTGTGTGTGTATATGTGCTGGTATGGACAGCACATTGAGTCACAAAGAGGCATGCGTATGTGTGCGTATGTGTGTGTGTGTATGTGGTGGTGTAGAGTGTGCGTTGAGTCACAGTATGGTGTGTGTGTGCTGGTAGAGGCTGCACACTGAATCACAGGTGTGTGTGTGGGGGGCTGGTATGGGCTTTCCATTGAGTCACTGAGGTGTCTGTGTGTGTCTGTGTGTGTGATGGTATAGGTGGTTCACTAAGTCACAGTGAGCCATGTATGAGTGTGTGTTTGTGTGTGTGTGTGTTCTGGCATAGGCTGAGCATTGAGTCACAGTGCACCGTGTGTTGTGTGTGTGGGTTGTACAGTCTGAGCATTGACTGACAGATGTGTTGTGTGTGTGTATGTGCTGGTATGGACGGTGCATTCAGTCACAATGAGCCGTGCGTGTGTGTGTGTCTTTGTGATGGTGTAGAGTGTGCACTGAGTCACAGTATGGTGTGTATATGTGTGCTGCTATAGGCTTAGCATTGAATCACAGGTGTGGGAGTGTGTGTGCTGCTATGGGCTTTGTATTGACTCACTGAGGTGTGTGTGTGTGTGTGTGTGTGGTGCTACAGACTGTGCATTGAGTCATGTGAGCCTTGCGTGTGTACATCTGAGTGCTGATATAGGCTGTGAACTGAGTCACAGTGAGTTACGTGTGTCTGTGTGTGTGCTCGTACAGACTGTGCATTGAGTCACAGCATGTGTGTGTGTGTGTACTGCTATAGGCTGTGCATTGAGTCAATGAGGTGTGTGTGTGTGTGTGCTGGTATAGGCTGAGCATTGAATCACGGGTGTGTCTGCACTGGTATGGGTGGACCACTGAATCAATTAAGTGTGTGTATGTGTGCATGTGTGCTCGTATGGGCTTTGCATTGAGTCACTGAGGTGTATGTGTGTGTGGGGGGGGGCTAGTATAGTCTGATCATTGAGTAACAGTGAGGTGTGTTGTGTGTGTGTATGTGCTGGTATGGACTCTCTTGAGCCACAATTAGCCATGTGTGTGTGTGTGTACGTAGTGGTCTAGGGTGTGCATTGAGTCACAGCTGTGTGTGTGTGTGTATGTGTGTGCTGGTTTAGGCTGAGCATTGAATCACAGGTGTGTGTATGTGTTTGTGTGTGCTGGTATGGGCTTTGCATTGAGTCACTGAGGTGTATGTGTGAGTGTGTGTGTGGTGCTACAGACTGTTCACTAGGTCACAGCCTTGTGTGTGTGTGTCTGTGTGATGATATAGCCTGTGCACTGAGTCACAGTGAGTTATGTGTGTGTGTGTGTGCTGGTAGAGACTGTGCATTGAGTCACAGTGAGTATGTGTGTGTGTTTTTGTGTGGTGCTACAGACTGTGCATTGAGTCACAGTGAGCCTTGTGTTTGAGTGCTGATATAGGCTGTGAACTGAGTCACAATGAGTTATGTGTGTCTATGTGTGCTGGTATTGACTGTGCATGGAGTCACAATGAGTTTTGTGTGTGTGTGTGTGCTCCTATAGACTGCATTGAGTCATAGGGAGCATGTGTGTGTGTGTGGGCTGCTATAGGCTGAGCATTCAGTCACAGTGTGCCGTGTGTGTGTGTTGTGTGTGGGGGTAGTACAGTCTGAGCATTGAGTTACAGTGAGATGTGGTGTGTGTGTGTGTGTGTGTGCTGGTATGAAATGTACATTGAGTCACATTAAGCCTTGCGTGTGTGTGTGGGTTTGTGTGTGTGTGTGTGCTGGTAGAGGCTGAGCATTGAATCAGAGGTGTGTGTGTGTTTATGTGTGTCTGTGTGCGCTGGAATGGGCTTTGCATTGAGTCACTGAGTTGTGTGTGGGGGGGCTACAGACTGTGCATTGAGTCACAGTGCATTGAGTCATTGTGCATTGAGGCACAATGAGTTGTGTGTGTGTGCTTGTATACACTGTGCATTGACTCTCAGCATGTGTGTGTGTGTGTGTGTGAGTGCTGATATAGGCTGTGAACTGAGTCACAGTGAGTTATGTGTGTCTGTGTGTGTGTGCTGGTATTGACTGTGCATTGAGTCACAGTGAGCATGTGTGTGTGTGTGTGTGTGCTGCTATAGGCTGTGCATTGAGTCACAGTGAGCCGTGTGTGTGCGGGTGCTGGTATATGCTCTGCACTGAGTTACAGTGAGTCATGTGTTTCTGTGTCTGTGCTGGTATAATCTGAGCATTGAGTCACAGTTCAGTGTGTGTATACGTGTGTGTGTGCTGGTATGGGCTTTGCATTGAGTCCCTGAGGGGTGTGTGTGTGTGTGTTGTGAAGATATAGGCTGTGCATTCATTCATAGTGAGCCATGTGTGTCTGGGACTGGGGGCAGGCATACGGTGCACTGAGTCACAGTGAGCCATGTGTTTGTGTGTGTATGTGTGTGAGTGTGCTGGTATAATCAGATCATTGAGTCACAGTGAGGTGTGCTGTGTGCGTGTATTTGCTTTTATGGACAGCGCATTGAGTCTCATTGAGCTGTGCATATCTGTGTGTGTGTGTGTTTGTATTTCATGGTGTGGAATGTGCGTGAGTTACTGTAAGGTGAGTGTGTTTGTGTGTGCTGGTACAGGCTGAGCACTGAGTCACATTTAGGTGTGTGTGTGGGTGTGGGTAATGGGCTTTGCATTGAGTCACTGAAGCCTGTATGTGTGTCTGTGTGGTGCTATAGACTGTTCATTGAGTCAAATTGAGACGTGTGTATGCGTGTGTACTGGTATAGGCTGTGCATTGCGTCACAGTGAGCTCTGTGTTTGTGTATGTGTGTGCAGTATACGCTGTGCATTCACTCACAGTGAGGTTTGTGTGTGTAGTGGTTTGGGCTGTGCATTGTGTCACAGTGAGCCATGTATGTCCATGTGCGTGTTTCTGTGCTGCTTTAGGCAGTGCATTGAGTCACAGTGAGCCATGTGTGTATGTGTGTGTGTGTAATGATATAAGCTGGGCATTGAGTCACAGTGAGCCATGTGTGTGGGAGTCGGGGAAGGTGTACACTGTGCACTGAGTCACAGTGAGCCGTGTGTTTGTGTGTGTGTGTGTGTGTGTGATGGTATAACTGCTTCATTGAGTCACAGTGAGCCATGTATGAGTGCATGTTTGTGTGTGTGTGTGTTCTGGTACAGCCTGAGCTTTCAGTCATAGTGCGCCGTGTGTGTGTGTGTTGTGTGTGTTGGTAGTACAGTCTGAGCATTGAGTTACAGTGAGATGTGTTGTGTGTATCTGTGCTGGTATGAAATGTACATTGAATCACAAGGAGCCAAGCATGTGTGTGTGTGTGTTTGTGTGTGTGCTGGTAGAGGCTGAGCACTGAATCACGTTTAGGTGTGTATGTGTGTGTGTGCGCGCTGGTATGGGCTTTTCATTGAGTCACTGATGTGTGTGTGGGCGGGCTACAGACTGTGCACTGAGTCACAGTGAGTTATGTGTATCTGTGTGTGCTGGTATTGACTGGGCACTGAGTCACAATGAGCTGTGTGTGTGTGCTCGTATAGACTGTGCATTGAGTCACAGTCAGCATGTGTGTGTGTGTGTGTGTGCTGGTATGGGATTGCATTGAGTCACTGAGGTGTGTGTGTGTGTGGTGCTACAGACTATGCATTCAGTCACAGTGAGCCTTGCGTGTGTGTGTCTGAGTGCTGCTATAGGCTGTGAACTGAGTCACAGTGAGTTATGTGTGTCTGTGTGTGTGCTGGTATTGACTGTGCATTGAGTCACAATGAGTTATGTGTATGTATGCTCGTATAGACTGTGCAATGAGTCACAGTCAGCAGGTGTGTGTGTGTGTGTGTGCTGGTATGGGCTTTGCATTGAGTCACTGAGGTGTATGTGTGTGTGTGTGTGGTGCTACAGACTGTGCATTGTGTCACAGTGAGCCTTGCGTGTGTGTTTCAGTGGTGATATAGGCTGTGAACTGAGTCACAATGAGTTGTGTGTGTGTGTGTGTGTGCTGGTATTGACTGTGCGCTCAGTCACAATGAGTTGTGTGTGCTTGTATAGACGGCGCATTGAGTCACAGTCAGCATGTGTGTGTGTGTGTGCTGCTACAAGATGTGCATTGAGTCACAATGAGGTGTGTGTGTATGTGTGTGTGTTGGTATAGGCTGAGCATTGAATCACAGTTCGGGGTGTGTGTGTGTGCACTGGTATGGGTGGAGCATTGAATCAGGTGTGTGTATGTGTGCATGTGTGCTCGTATGGGCTTTGCATTGAGTCAGTGAGGTGTATGTGTGTGTGGGGGGGGGCTATTACAGTCTGAGCACTGAGTCACAGTGAGGAGTGTCTGTGTGTGTGTCCTGCTATAGGCTGTGCATTGTATCACAGTGAACCTTGTGTGTGTATGTGTGTTTGCGTATGCATGTGTGTGTGTGACGATACAGGCTAAGCATTGAGCCACGGAGGTGTGTATGTGTGTGTGTTGATACAAACTGTGCATTGAGTCACAGTGAGCCATGTGTGTGTGTGTGTAGGTAAGGATGGTGCATTGAGTCACAGTGAGCCATGTTTGCATGCTGGTATAGGTGTTGCATTTTGTCACAGTGAGCGGTGTGTGTGTGTGTGTGTGTGTGTGCTGCAATAGGCTGTGCATTGAGTCACAGTAAAGTGTGTTTTTGTGTGTATGTGCTGGTATAGGCTGTGCTTTGTGTCACAGTGACGTGTGTCTGTGTGTGTGTCCTGCTATAGGCTGTGCATTGTATCACAGTGAACCTTGTGTGTGTATGTGTGTTTGTGTATGCATGTGTGTGTGTGACGATACAGGCTGAGCATTGAGTCACGGAGGTGTGTATGTGTGTGTGTTGATACAAACTGTGCATTGAGTCACAGTGAGCCGTGTGTTTGTGTATGTGTGTGTCTGTGTGTGTGGACTGGTATTTGCCGTGCGTTGAGTCACAATGAGACGTGTTGGGGGGTGTGGAATAGTCTGAGCACTGAGTCACAGATGGGTGGTGTGTATTTACTGGTATGGACGCTGCATTCAGTCACAATGAGCCGTGCGTGTGTGTGTGTCTTTGTGATGGTTCAGAGAGTGCACTGAGTCACAGTATGGTGTGTATATGTGTGTTGGTATAGGCTGACCATTGAAACACAGTAAGGTGTGTGTGTGTGTGTGTCTGTGTGTATGAGTGTGCTGGTATGGGCTTTGCATTGACTCACTGAGGTGTATGTGTGTGTTTGTGTGTGTGGTGCTACACACAGTGCACTGAGTCACAGTGAGCCTTGTGTGTGTGTGTCTGCGTGCTGATATAGCCTGTGCACTGTGTCACAGTGAGTTCTGTGTGTGTGCTGGTATAGAGTGTGCATTGGGTCACAATGAGTTGTGTGTGTGTGTGCTCGTATAGACTGTGCATTATTCACAGTGAGCATGTGTGTTTGTGTGTGTCCACGCTGGTATAGGTTGTGCAGTGAGTCACAGTGAGGGGTGTTTGTGTGTGTGTGTGTGTGAGTGTGCTCATATAATCAGATCATTGAGTCACAGTGAGGTGTGTGCTGTGTGTGTATGTGCTCGTATGGACAGTGCATTGAGTCAGAGTGAGCCGTGAATGTGTGTGTGTTTGTATTTTGTATTTCATGGTGTGGAATGTGCATGAGTTACCTTAAGATGTGTGTGTTTGTGTGCGCAGGTATGGGCTAAGCATTGAGTCACACTTACGTGTGTGTGTGTGTGTGCCGGTAGGGGCTTTGCATTGAGTCACTGAGGCCTGTATGTGTGTTTGTGTGGTGCTACAGAGCGTTCGTTGAGTCACAGTGAGCTGTGTGTGTGTGTGTGTGTGCAGGTATACGCCGTGCATTCAGTCACAGTGAGGCTTGTGTGTGTACTGGTATGGACTGCATTGTGTCGCACTGAGCCATGTATGTCCATGTGTGTGTTTGTGTGCTGCTATAGGCAGTGCATTGAGTCACAGAGAGCCATGTGTGTGTGTCTGTGCTGGTATAGGCTGTGCACTGAGTCACAGTGAGCCTGCTGTTTGTGGTAGTACAGGCTGTGCATTGAGTCTGTGAGCTACGTATGTGTGTGTGTGTATTTGTGTTCCGGTAGAGACTGGGCACTGAGTCACAGTTAGCCATGTGTGTTTGTGTGTCTGTTTGTCTTGGTATCGGTGGTTCACTGAGTCACAGTGAACCATGTATGAGTGCGTGTTTGTGTGTGTCTGTGTTCTGGTATAGGCTGAGCATTGAGTCACAGTATGCCGTGTGTGTGTGTGCTGGTAGAGTCTGAGAATTGAGTCACAGTGAGGTGCGTGTGCATGTGTGTATGTGCTGGTATGGATGGTGCACTGAATCACAGAGCTGTGCATGCGTGTGTGTGCATGTGCTGGTACAGACTGTGCACTGAGTCACAGCTGTGTGTGTGTGTGTGCATGCTGGTATAGGCTGTGCATTGAGTCACAGTGAGGTGTGTGTGTGGGGGGGGTGCATGTGCTAGTATAGGCTTTGCATTGAGTCACTGAGCTGTGTGTGTGTGTGTGTGTGTAGGTATACGCTGTGTATTGACTCAGTGAGCCATGTGTGCTTGTGTGTGTATGTGTGCTACCATAGACTGTGCATTGATTCACAGCTGTGTGTGTGTGTGTGTGTGTGAGCGCTGGTATAGGCTGTGCAGTGAGTCACAGAGGGGTGTTTGTGAGTGTGTGCGTGTGCTGGTATAGGCTTTGAGTCACATTGAGCCGCATGTGTGTGTGATGGTATAGGTGGTTCACTGAGTCACAGTGAGCCATGTATGAGTGCCTGTTTGTGTGTGTGTGTGTGTTCTGGTATAGGCTGAGCATTGAGTCACTGTGCACCGTGTGTGTGTATGTTGTGTGTGTGGGTAGTACAGTCTGAGCATTGAGTTACAGTGAGGTGTGTGTGTGTTTGTGCTGGTATAAAATGTACATTGAGTCACAATGAGCCATGCGTGTGTGTGTGTGTGTGCTGGTAGACGCTGAGCATTGAATCAGGTTGTGTGTGTGAAGACATAAGCTGTGCATTCTGTCACAGTGAGCCGTGTGTTTGTGTGTGTGAGTGTGCTGGTATGGGCTTTGCATTGAGTCACTGAGGTGTCTGTGTGTGTTTCTGTATTGCTGGTATAGGCAGAGCATTGAGTCACAGTGCGTCGTGGTTAGGTGTGTGTGTGGTGAGGGGTGGCTGGTAGAGTCTGAGCATTGAGTCACAGTGAGTGGTGCATGTGTGTGTGTGTGTTTGTAGTTCATGTTGTGGAATGTGCATGAGTTACTGTAAGGTGTGTGTGTGTGTGCTGGTACAGGCTGAACACTGAGTCACACGTGTGTGTGTGTGTGCTGGTATGGGCTTTGCAGAGTCACTGAGGCCTGTATGTGTGTTTGTGTGGTGCTAAAGACTATTCATTGAGTCAAATTGAGACACGTGTGTGTGTGTGTGTACTGCTATAGGCTGTGCATTGAGTCACAGTGAGCTGTGCCTGTGTGTGTGTGTGTGTGATGGTATAGAATGTGCATTGAGTCACAGTGAGCTGTGTGTGTGTGTGCAGGTATACGCCATGCATTCAGTCACAGTGAGGCTTGTGTGTGTACTGGTATGGACTGCATTGTGTCACAGTGAGCCATGTATGTCTGTGTGTGTTTGTGTGCTGCTTTCGGCAGTGCATTGAGTCACAGTGAGCCGTGTGTGTGTGTGTCTGTATGTGTGTGATGGTGTAGACGGTTCATTGATTCACAGTGAGCCATGTGTGAATGCATGTTTCTGTGTGTCTGTGCTGGTATACAATGTGAATTTAGTTACAGTAAGGTGCCTGTGTGTGTGTGTATGTGTTGGTATGGACTGTGCATTGATTAACAGTGAGCCGTGCCTGTGTGTCTTTGTGTGTGTATGTGATGGTATAGGCTGTGCATTGAGTCACATTGAGCCATGCGTGTGTGTCTGTGTGTGTGGTGGTAAAGACTGCATTGACTCACAGGTGTGTGTGTGTGTGTGTGTGTTGGCAAAGACTGCATTGACTCAGGTGTGTGTGTGTGTGCCTGTATGGGCTTTGCATTGACTCACAGTGAGGTGTTTATGTGTGTGTGTGTGTGTGTGCTGCTACAGACTAAGCATTGAGTGATAAGTGAGCCGTGATTTTATGCTGGTACAGGCTCCGCAATGAGTCACAGAGCCGTGTGGGTGGCGTGTGTGTCTGTGTGTGTGCTGGTACAGGCTGAGCACCGAGTCACACTTAGCTGCGTATAGGTGTGTATGTATGCTGGTATGGACTTTGCATTGAGTCACTGGGGTGTGTGTGTGTTTCTGTATGTGCTGGTATAGGCTTAGAATTGAGTCACAGTGTGCCGTGTGTGTGTGGGGTGGGGGCTACTATGGTCTGAGCATAGAGTCACAGTGAGGTGTGTTGTGTGTGTGTATATGTGCTGGTATGGACAGCACATTGAGTCACAAAGAGGCATGCGTATGTGTGCGTATGTGTGTGTGTGTATGTGGTGGTGTAGAGTGTGCGTTGAGTCACAGTATGGTGTGTGTGTGCTGGTAGAGGCTGCACACTGAATCACAGGTGTGTGTGGGGGGGGCTGGTATGGGCTTTCCATTGAGTCACTGAGGTGTCTGTGTGTGTCTGTGTGTGTGATGGTATAGGTGGTTCACTAAGTCACAGTGAGCCATGTATGAGTGTGTGTTTGTGTGTGTGTGTGTTCTGGCATAGGCTGAGCATTGAGTCACAGTGCACCGTGTGTTGTGTGTGTGGGTTGTACAGTCTGAGCATTGACTGACAGATGTGTTGTGTGTGTGTATGTGCTGGTATGGACGGTGCATTCAGTCACAATGAGCCGTGCGTGTGTGTGTGTCTTTGTGATGGTGTAGAGTGTGCACTGAGTCACAGTATGGTGTGTATATGTGTGCTGCTATAGGCTTAGCATTGAATCACAGGTGTGGGAGTGTGTGTGCTGCTATGGGCTTTGTATTGACTCACTGAGGTGTGTGTGTGTGTGTGTGTGTGTGGTGCTACAGACTGTGCATTGAGTCATGTGAGCCTTGCGTGTGTACATCTGAGTGCTGATATAGGCTGTGAACTGAGTCACAGTGAGTTACGTGTGTCTGTGTGTGTGCTCGTACAGACTGTGCATTGAGTCACAGCATGTGTGTGTGTGTGTACTGCTATAGGCTGTGCATTGAGTCAATGAGGTGTGTGTGTGTGTGCTGGTATAGGCTGAGCATTGAATCACGGGTGTGTCTGCACTGGTATGGGTGGACCACTGAATCAATTAAGTGTGTGTATGTGTGCATGTGTGCTCGTATGGGCTTTGCATTGAGTCACTGAGGTGTATGTGTGTGTGGGGGGGGGCTAGTATAGTCTGATCATTGAGTCACAGTGAGGTGTGTTGTGTGTGTGTATGTGCTGGTATGGACTCTCTTGAGCCACAATTAGCCATGTGTGTGTGTGTGTACGTAGTGGTCTAGGGTGTGCATTGAGTCACAGCTGTGTGTGTGTGTGTATGTGTGTGCTGGTTTAGGCTGAGCATTGAATCACAGGTGTGTGTATGTGTTTGTGTGTGCTGGTATGGGCTTTGCATTGAGTCACTGAGGTGTATGTGTGAGTGTGTGTGTGGTGCTACAGACTGTTCACTAGGTCACAGCCTTGTGTGTGTGTGTCTGTGTGATGATATAGCCTGTGCACTGAGTCACAGTGAGTTATGTGTGTGTGTGTGTGCTGGTAGAGACTGTGCATTGAGTCACAGTGAGTATGTGTGTGTGTTTTTGTGTGGTGCTACAGACTGTGCATTGAGTCACAGTGAGCCTTGTGTTTGAGTGCTGATATAGGCTGTGAACTGAGTCACAATGAGTTATGTGTGTCTATGTGTGCTGGTATTGACTGTGCATGGAGTCACAATGAGTTTTGTGTGTGTGTGTGTGCTCCTATAGACTGCATTGAGTCATAGGGAGCATGTGTGTGTGTGTGGGCTGCTATAGGCTGAGCATTCAGTCACAGTGTGCCGTGTGTGTGTGTTGTGTGTGGGGGTAGTACAGTCTGAGCATTGAGTTACAGTGAGATGTGGTGTGTGTGTGTGTGTGTGTGCTGGTATGAAATGTACATTGAGTCACATTAAGCCTTGCGTGTGTGTGTGGGTTTGTGTGTGTGTGTGTGCTGGTAGAGGCTGAGCATTGAATCAGAGGTGTGTGTGTGTTTATGTGTGTCTGTGTGCGCTGGAATGGGCTTTGCATTGAGTCACTGAGTTGTGTGTGGGGGGGCTACAGACTGTGCATTGAGTCACAGTGCATTGAGTCATTGTGCATTGAGGCACAATGAGTTGTGTGTGTGTGCTTGTATACACTGTGCATTGACTCTCAGCATGTGTGTGTGTGTGTGTGTGAGTGCTGATATAGGCTGTGAACTGAGTCACAGTGAGTTATGTGTGTCTGTGTGTGTGTGCTGGTATTGACTGTGCATTGAGTCACAGTGAGCATGTGTGTGTGTGTGTGTGTGCTGCTATAGGCTGTGCATTGAGTCACAGTGAGCCGTGTGTGTGCGGGTGCTGGTATATGCTCTGCACTGAGTTACAGTGAGTCATGTGTTTCTGTGTCTGTGCTGGTATAATCTGAGCATTGAGTCACAGTTCAGTGTGTGTATACGTGTGTGTGTGCTGGTATGGGCTTTGCATTGAGTCCCTGAGGGGTGTGTGTGTGTGTGTTGTGAAGATATAGGCTGTGCATTCATTCATAGTGAGCCATGTGTGTCTGGGACTGGGGGCAGGCATACGGTGCACTGAGTCACAGTGAGCCATGTGTTTGTGTGTGTATGTGTGTGAGTGTGCTGGTATAATCAGATCATTGAGTCACAGTGAGGTGTGCTGTGTGCGTGTATTTGCTTTTATGGACAGCGCATTGAGTCTCATTGAGCTGTGCATATCTGTGTGTGTGTGTGTTTGTATTTCATGGTGTGGAATGTGCGTGAGTTACTGTAAGGTGAGTGTGTTTGTGTGTGCTGGTACAGGCTGAGCACTGAGTCACATTTAGGTGTGTGTGTGGGTGTGGGTAATGGGCTTTGCATTGAGTCACTGAAGCCTGTATGTGTGTCTGTGTGGTGCTATAGACTGTTCATTGAGTCAAATTGAGACGTGTGTATGCGTGTGTACTGGTATAGGCTGTGCATTGCGTCACAGTGAGCTCTGTGTTTGTGTATGTGTGTGCAGTATACGCTGTGCATTCACTCACAGTGAGGTTTGTGTGTGTAGTGGTTTGGGCTGTGCATTGTGTCACAGTGAGCCATGTATGTCCATGTGCGTGTTTCTGTGCTGCTTTAGGCAGTGCATTGAGTCACAGTGAGCCATGTGTGTATGTGTGTGTGTGTAATGATATAAGCTGGGCATTGAGTCACAGTGAGCCATGTGTGTGGGAGTCGGGGAAGGTGTACACTGTGCACTGAGTCACAGTGAGCCGTGTGTTTGTGTGTGTGTGTGTGTGTGTGATGGTATAACTGCTTCATTGAGTCACAGTGAGCCATGTATGAGTGCATGTTTTTGTGTGTGTGTGTTCTGGTACAGCCTGAGCTTTCAGTCATAGTGCGCCGTGTGTGTGTGTGTTGTGTGTGTTGGTAGTACAGTCTGAGCATTGAGTTACAGTGAGATGTGTTGTGTGTATCTGTGCTGGTATGAAATGTACATTGAATCACAAGGAGCCAAGCATGTGTGTGTGTGTGTTTGTGTGTGTGCTGGTAGAGGCTGAGCACTGAATCACGTTTAGGTGTGTATGTGTGTGTGTGCGCGCTGGTATGGGCTTTTCATTGAGTCACTGATGTGTGTGTGGGCGGGCTACAGACTGTGCACTGAGTCACAGTGAGTTATGTGTATCTGTGTGTGCTGGTATTGACTGGGCACTGAGTCACAATGAGCTGTGTGTGTGTGCTCGTATAGACTGTGCATTGAGTCACAGTCAGCATGTGTGTGTGTGTGTGTGTGCTGGTATGGGATTGCATTGAGTCACTGAGGTGTGTGTGTGTGTGGTGCTACAGACTATGCATTCAGTCACAGTGAGCCTTGCGTGTGTGTGTCTGAGTGCTGCTATAGGCTGTGAACTGAGTCACAGTGAGTTATGTGTGTCTGTGTGTGTGCTGGTATTGACTGTGCATTGAGTCACAATGAGTTATGTGTATGTATGCTCGTATAGACTGTGCAATGAGTCACAGTCAGCAGGTGTGTGTGTGTGTGTGTGTGCTGGTATGGGCTTTGCATTGAGTCACTGAGGTGTATGTGTGTGTGTGTGTGGTGCTACAGACTGTGCATTGTGTCACAGTGAGCCTTGCGTGTGTGTTTCAGTGGTGATATAGGCTGTGAACTGAGTCACAATGAGTTGTGTGTGTGTGTGTGTGTGCTGGTATTGACTGTGCGCTCAGTCACAATGAGTTGTGTGTGCTTGTATAGACGGCGCATTGAGTCACAGTCAGCATGTGTGTGTGTGTGTGCTGCTACAAGATGTGCATTGAGTCACAATGAGGTGTGTGTGTATGTGTGTGTGTTGGTATAGGCTGAGCATTGAATCACAGTTCGGGGTGTGTGTGTGTGCACTGGTATGGGTGGAGCATTGAATCAGGTGTGTGTATGTGTGCATGTGTGCTCGTATGGGCTTTGCATTGAGTCAGTGAGGTGTATGTGTGTGTGGGGGGGGGCTATTACAGTCTGAGCACTGAGTCACAGTGAGGAGTGTCTGTGTGTGTGTCCTGCTATAGGCTGTGCATTGTATCACAGTGAACCTTGTGTGTGTATGTGTGTTTGCGTATGCATGTGTGTGTGTGACGATACAGGCTAAGCATTGAGCCACGGAGGTGTGTATGTGTGTGTGTTGATACAAACTGTGCATTGAGTCACAGTGAGCCATGTGTGTGTGTGTGTAGGTAAGGATGGTGCATTGAGTCACAGTGAGCCATGTTTGCATGCTGGTATAGGTGTTGCATTTTGTCACAGTGAGCGGTGTGTGTGTGTGTGTGTGTGTGTGTTGCAATAGGCTGTGCATTGAGTCACAGTAAAGTGTGTTTTTGTGTGTATGTGCTGGTATAGGCTGTGCTTTGTGTCACAGTGACGTGTGTCTGTGTGTGTGTCCTGCTATAGGCTGTGCATTGTATCACAGTGAACCTTGTGTGTGTATGTGTGTTTGTGTATGCATGTGTGTGTGTGACGATACAGGCTGAGCATTGAGTCACGGAGGTGTGTATGTGTGTGTGTTGATACAAACTGTGCATTGAGTCACAGTGAGCCGTGTGTTTGTGTATGTGTGTGTCTGTGTGTGTGGACTGGTATTTGCCGTGCGTTGAGTCACAATGAGACGTGTTGGGGGGTGTGGAATAGTCTGAGCACTGAGTCACAGATGGGTGGTGTGTATTTACTGGTATGGACGCTGCATTCAGTCACAATGAGCCGTGCGTGTGTGTGTGTCTTTGTGATGGTTCAGAGAGTGCACTGAGTCACAGTATGGTGTGTATATGTGTGTTGGTATAGGCTGACCATTGAAACACAGTAAGGTGTGTGTGTGTGTGTGTCTGTGTGTATGAGTGTGCTGGTATGGGCTTTGCATTGACTCACTGAGGTGTATGTGTGTGTTTGTGTGTGTGGTGCTACACACAGTGCACTGAGTCACAGTGAGCCTTGTGTGTGTGTGTCTGCGTGCTGATATAGCCTGTGCACTGTGTCACAGTGAGTTCTGTGTGTGTGCTGGTATAGAGTGTGCATTGGGTCACAATGAGTTGTGTGTGTGTGTGCTCGTATAGACTGTGCATTATTCACAGTGAGCATGTGTGTTTGTGTGTGTCCACGCTGGTATAGGTTGTGCAGTGAGTCACAGTGAGGGGTGTTTGTGTGTGTGTGTGTGTGAGTGTGCTCATATAATCAGATCATTGAGTCACAGTGAGGTGTGTGCTGTGTGTGTATGTGCTCGTATGGACAGTGCATTGAGTCAGAGTGAGCCGTGAATGTGTGTTTGTTTGTATTTTGTATTTCATGGTGTGGAATGTGCATGAGTTACCTTAAGATGTGTGTGTTTGTGTGCGCAGGTATGGGCTGAGCATTGAGTCACACTTACGTGTGTGTGTGTGTGTGCCGGTAGGGGCTTTGCATTGAGTCACTGAGGCCTGTATGTGTGTTTGTGTGGTGCTACAGAGCGTTCGTTGAGTCACAGTGAGCTGTGTGTGTGTGTGTGTGTGCAGGTATACGCCGTGCATTCAGTCACAGTGAGGCTTGTGTGTGTACTGGTATGGACTGCATTGTGTCGCACTGAGCCATGTATGTCCATGTGTGTGTTTGTGTGCTGCTATAGGCAGTGCATTGAGTCACAGAGAGCCATGTGTGTGTGTCTGTGCTGGTATAGGCTGTGCACTGAGTCACAGTGAGCCTGCTGTTTGTGGTAGTACAGGCTGTGCATTGAGTCTGTGAGCTACGTATGTGTGTGTGTGTATTTGTGTTCCGGTAGAGACTGGGCACTGAGTCACAGTTAGCCATGTGTGTTTGTGTGTCTGTTTGTCTTGGTATCGGTGGTTCACTGAGTCACAGTGAACCATGTATGAGTGCGTGTTTGTGTGTGTCTGTGTTCTGGTATAGGCTGAGCATTGAGTCACAGTATGCCGTGTGTGTGTGTGCTGGTAGAGTCTGAGAATTGAGTCACAGTGAGGTGCGTGTGCATGTGTGTATGTGCTGGTATGGATGGTGCACTGAATCACAGAGCTGTGCATGCGTGTGTGTGCATGTGCTGGTACAGACTGTGCACTGAGTCACAGCTGTGTGTGTGTGTGTGCATGCTGGTATAGGCTGTGCATTGAGTCACAGTGAGGTGTGTGTGTGGGGGGGTGCATGTGCTAGTATAGGCTTTGCATTGAGTCACTGAGCTGTGTGTGTGTGTGTGTGTGTAGGTATACGCTGTGTATTGACTCAGTGAGCCATGTGTGCTTGTGTGTGTATGTGTGCTACCATAGACTGTGCATTGATTCACAGCTGTGTGTGTGTGTGTGTGTGTGAGCGCTGGTATAGGCTGTGCAGTGAGTCACAGAGGGGTGTTTGTGAGTGTGTGCGTGTGCTGGTATAGGCTTTGAGTCACATTGAGCCGCATGTGTGTGTGATGGTATAGGTGGTTCACTGAGTCACAGTGAGCCATGTATGAGTGCCTGTTTGTGTGTGTGTGTGTGTTCTGGTATAGGCTGAGCATTGAGTCACTGTGCACCGTGTGTGTGTATGTTGTGTGTGTGGGTAGTACAGTCTGAGCATTGAGTTACAGTGAGGTGTGTGTGTGTTTGTGCTGGTATAAAATGTACATTGAGTCACAATGAGCCATGCGTGTGTGTGTGTGTGTGCTGGTAGACGCTGAGCATTGAATCAGGTTGTGTGTGTGAAGACATAAGCTGTGCATTCTGTCACAGTGAGCCGTGTGTTTGTGTGTGTGAGTGTGCTGGTATGGGCTTTGCATTGAGTCACTGAGGTGTCTGTGTGTGTTTCTGTATTGCTGGTATAGGCAGAGCATTGAGTCACAGTGCGTCGTGGTTAGGTGTGTGTGTGGTGAGGGGTGGCTGGTAGAGTCTGAGCATTGAGTCACAGTGAGTGGTGCATGTGTGTGTGTGTGTTTGTAGTTCATGTTGTGGAATGTGCATGAGTTACTGTAAGGTGTGTGTGTGTGTGCTGGTACAGGCTGAACACTGAGTCACACGTGTGTGTGTGTGTGCTGGTATGGGCTTTGCAGAGTCACTGAGGCCTGTATGTGTGTTTGTGTGGTGCTAAAGACTATTCATTGAGTCAAATTGAGACACGTGTGTGTGTGTGTGTACTGCTATAGGCTGTGCATTGAGTCACAGTGAGCTGTGCCTGTGTGTGTGTGTGTGTGATGGTATAGAATGTGCATTGAGTCACAGTGAGCTGTGTGTGTGTGTGCAGGTATACGCCATGCATTCAGTCACAGTGAGGCTTGTGTGTGTACTGGTATGGACTGCATTGTGTCACAGTGAGCCATGTATGTCTGTGTGTGTTTGTGTGCTGCTTTCGGCAGTGCATTGAGTCACAGTGAGCCGTGTGTGTGTGTGTCTGTATGTGTGTGATGGTGTAGACGGTTCATTGATTCACAGTGAGCCATGTGTGAATGCATGTTTCTGTGTGTCTGTGCTGGTATACAATGTGAATTTAGTTACAGTAAGGTGCCTGTGTGTGTGTGTATGTGTTGGTATGGACTGTGCATTGATTAACAGTGAGCCGTGCCTGTGTGTCTTTGTGTGTGTATGTGATGGTATAGGCTGTGCATTGAGTCACATTGAGCCATGCGTGTGTGTCTGTGTGTGTGGTGGTAAAGACTGCATTGACTCACAGGTGTGTGTGTGTGTGTGTGTGTTGGCAAAGACTGCATTGACTCAGGTGTGTGTGTGTGTGCCTGTATGGGCTTTGCATTGACTCACAGTGAGGTGTTTATGTGTGTGTGTGTGTGTGTGCTGCTACAGACTAAGCATTGAGTGATAAGTGAGCCGTGATTTTATGCTGGTACAGGCTCCGCAATGAGTCACAGAGCCGCGTGGGTGGCGTGTGTGTCTGTGTGTGTGCTGGTACAGGCTGAGCACCGAGTCACACTTAGCTGCGTATAGGTGTGTATGTATGCTGGTATGGACTTTGCATTGAGTCACTGGGGTGTGTGTGTGTTTCTGTATGTGCTGGTATAGG